>NC_136949.1:15491866-15594366 GCF_949987615.1 Pollachius pollachius | reverse complement strand
AAGGTAAGGAGAGGAGAGGAAAGGAAAGGAAAGGGGAGGAGAGGAGAGGACGGGAAAGGGGAAGAGAGGAGAGGAGAATAGGAGAGGATCTGACCGGAAAAGTGGAGGAGAGGAGAGGAGGGAGGAGAGGAACGGAAGAAGGAAGAAATGGTGCAGAGTGTGGAAAGGTATGAACTCATGTTCAATTGCAGGAACTCATGTTGTGAATGGAGATGAGGTTTCATTAGTATGATACGAAAGTGATCTATTTTTATCCATCCATCTGTTGATCTAGCTATCTGTTTCTATCTCGGTCTAGCTCGATCTTTATTCAAAAGAGCTTTATTGGCATGGATAAATTAAACATCTACATTGCAAAAGAAAAAAAAATCTAAATAATAATATAGACAGGCTTCTATCCATCAATCTTCTGTCACAACTATGGACTAGACATTAACTAGCCTGGACTAGGTGCTATCTAGCCTGTACTAGACACTTAATCGCCTGGGGCAATGCACTAACTAATCCGTACCAGCAGCTGCCTATTAGGTACTAGCCGCTAACCAACCTATACTTGCTGCCTACTAACCTTTACTAGCTGCTAACTGTACTTGCCACTATATACTGTGGCGGTTTGATTGAACCAAGGTCTACTTGGTTGTGAAAACAGACAAAAGACAGGTTGTGAGTTAAAAAAATACGTTTTTCTTTTCAAAATGGTGAGGGGCCGGGCAAGGGTTGGCTGAAAATGCAGTGTATCCTGTGAGGGCGACAGTGGTAAACTGGAGGCTGGGTAGATGACAAGGGGAAAGGGAGTGACACAGACAGCACACACAACAGGGGGCCCTTCTATAATGTCTATCTTCTTAGTTTTTTCTTAACGCTTGGGTTCCTCTTAAGGGCCGCTTACCACACTCTCTTTGAGGTATCTACAGTCTAGTCTGCCTTTGTAGCCGGCAAACTGGCCTTTAGCCTCATGGCCAGCAGGTGTTCCCCATGGCTAATCATGCAGCAGGTAGACTGGATAATACTGATAGTCAACAACCTCTCCCAGTGTGTGTCTTTGAGTGAACGGGCATTGTCTACGGTTCTGAGAACCTTTTCTCCTTGTGGAGGGTCTGTGAGGCTAGGCCCTCCACAATAGTGCAGGAAAAACACAAACTAGCCTTTGGATAGCCGCTAACGACTCCAATCTAACGAGCCTGGGCAAGAAGCTACCTCTGCTGTGAGCAGCAGTGTTCGTCTGAAGGACAAGCAAGTCATTAAATTATGCTAACACATCAAAGTGCTGTGTGTTTGGAGTGTTAGGAATGTGATAACTAGGATCAGGGTGGTAATTATAGTGTTATATAAGCCTCATACTCCACAACACTTTGCCTTGATAAAGACGCCACAGTCCTGAGAGGGTTACATTATAATTTTAGACTGAACAATAATTTTGAGAATGTCATTAGCTTTTGTTTTTTCACCTGTCAGCACATTTGGTTAGCGAAAGCAAAATGAAAGATTTTGCTCTGCTCTAGAAACTTTTACATATTTTTAAATGTTAAGCTTCATGTTGAGCTATTCTGACACATACCTGTATGCTTCAGTCATGTTTTAATTGTGTTTTGATTTTCTTTACCATTGACATCTGAATAATATTTTTTATTCAAACTAGTTCTGTTTTATTGTGACATTTACGATATTTAAATTGTCATCTCTTTGAGTAGCAGGAACATGCACTCTAGGCTACAATGTAACTAATAGGGTTGGAGTTAAGATAAGATGCAAGTTAATCAACCCAGATTGATTTACTTTCAAATATAAGAGCGTACTGCGTCATTTGCATGTTTGCGGTGAAGTTGAGCGGTTGTCATAATCCTTTGAAATGGGACCAATGGAGAACCCTGATGATGCCAAAGGCCCTTTGTGTTTCTGTTTTCTTTCTTCTACACAACTTCAACTCATCCATAGGGAGACTTGCAGCACCATGTCTGACAGCGGATGGGATCTGCTGATGGATGCATGGAAGGGACATCAATCTTCATCAGCCTCATCAGGTTTTGGTCTTTGCATGCAAGCACTCACTCATGCAATCAAATGCAGCCTATCGCACACACACATGCAGGCTGGAAGACAGACAGAGGGACAGAAACTCTCCCTTGCAGGCTAGGATTGAAGATGTCATGGTTGCTTCCTGCCCAGTGACAAATTGGCAGTTGTGATATTCTATTTCCTGCCTGAGAGTAGGACTATCTGATCCATGATCTCACTCTGGTCCGGAACATGACACGGGGAATTTAATACTAAACACATTTGAACATGACAACGTGTATGTGGTGGGTTTGTATTAAGAAAGCATGTGCATGCATACATGCTGTACAGTATGAATGTATGTGTAAATTCATACATTCATACACGTGTGTGTGTGTGTGTGCTTGTGTTTGTTTGTTTCTGTGTGTGTGTTATTGATGTGTCTCTGAGTGAGTGTGACTGTTGTGAACCTTAATTGAACACATTAAAAAATAAACCAATTAAATTTGGTCGTTAAGGGTCCACCGAACTTCATCAACAACAATAATAATTAGATAGCTCTACAACATAATAATACATCATGGCTAAATAACTATATGATTGATAACACATCATGTAAATTATGGTATGGCAGGACCTCCCTCTCTCTTTCAGTCACACAAGTAATCCTAGGCCTCATACTAGTTAATCTAAACAGCTTTATTGTGTTGCAGTTCTACTGGTGAAGGCCTGTTTATGTTTAATAGGCCTGCTATTCACTAGCTTTCCATAACAAGCCCAGTGTTGCATCAAGTGGCCATCGAGTGTCCTGGGAACAACATCACACCTGGGAACAACATCACACCGGGGGACAACATCACACCTGGGAACAACATCGCACCGGGGGACAACATCACACCTGGGGACAACATCACACCTGGGGACAACATCACACCTGGGGACAACATCACACCTGGGAACAACATCACACCTGGGAACAACATCACACCTGGGGACAACATCACACCGGGGGACAGAAAATATTCAATACAATTCAATTTTATTTGTATAGCCCTTAATCACCGGTACAGTCTCAAAGGGCTTAACAGGCCAAATATTTATGACCCCCCCTAACCCTCGGCCCACAAGAGGGCAAGAAAAAAAAACCCTAATTAGCAAAGGTTTGAGGAGGAACGCAAAACAAAGGCCCTTTAATCGTATGCCAATGTAGGCTGGGTTTTGTCGGTGTGGGTGAGAGCTGAGGTGAGGATTAGGAGGCGGTGTGGGAATCCAACTCAGTCATAATGTGTGAAGAAACTTGACTTCAAAAAGGAACTTTAAAAATAGACCCTCCATCGTCTCGCTGACTCACACGGCCAAACAGCAGAGTAGCTGTAGTTCACCTCTACCGTTCCCCTTTGACCTTTGACCCCAGGCTCCTATATCTAGCACTCACACCTGCCTCCTCCTAGGCCCACACATCTCATCATCAACTCCCTGCTCTGTGTGAACCGGCTGTTTATTTATACAGGCACTCCCCTGACCGCCAGGCTCTGGGTGGCAGCTGCCAGACCTGGGAGTCGGTACCCAACATCACTCCATCACCAGTCCCTGCCAGGACCCCCAGTTGTCATCGTTCAGCCCACTCCACCAGCCTCCATTAGGAGGGGAACTTGTGACATGGGTGTCACAAGTGTGTCTGAGATTGTTCACTCGACTCCTATATAGTGACTATTTTGGGACATCACCATTTTTGTGTGTAAGAACCTGGCTCCCTATATAGGGCATTACTTGATATCCATAATGAACTGCAAAATAGTGTAGAACTGATGCATGCACATTAACACGATTTAGATCCCATGGTGCATTTTGGATTTTTCATTGAATCATCCATAACTTCTAATCACGTTTGGCTTATGCAAATAAACTCCATGCTGATAGACTTCCGGCGCATAATTAGTGTCGGAATTCCCTATATTCTGTAACCCTAAAGCGTGGATAACATCTGCCACGCCCCGGGCCCTGCTATGGAATGCCTGATGGACCCCATAGCTGGCTGAGTACATTGCCTGTTCCCCAGTTGACCTGGGGCCAGCCACACTGGTCAGCTTAGTTACCCACTAACAATATTTTCTTCTACTGAATTATTCATTGGTTGACTTCCTTTTGGCAGGAAAACAAGCTATGTCCACTTATGAGTTCTGGCTTTAATACTGTTTAACCTTGATTTGATAGCTTAACCCTGATTTGATACTGTTTAACCCTGATTTGATACCGTTCAACATTGCTTTGATGCTATCTCGGCCTGAATTTGATTCTGTTTTACCTATTTTCGTCCAGGCCGGTAATAAGTAAATTCCTTTGGTAATGGACCCGATTCCATTCCACCTATCTTGTTCTAATGAAAGTATGTTCCATGCGGTTTGTCCCTGAGCAGCTTGCTCCCCCTGTGTACTCAGTTTGACACAAACACTTCTGAGTGCGTCCGCTGTTCCGTTGACCCTCCAGGTTATTTCTGAAGATGGGAAGTGTGGAGGTTATATGAGGCCTGAGGACATGTCTCGGCTGTCTGCTGTTCAGCAAACCTCTCAGGCCGGATGCAGGGGAAGTCGGGGAAATCTGGCCATCTGGGCACATTTTATGAAGACTATTCTGATAAAATAACAAAAACAAGCCCTTTTCCAGACAGTCAAAATATATTTTTGAAGCGCTACCGAACCAAACCAACTGCACTCTGGGGAAAACAGGCAGAATGGGACTCCCCATCCACTCACCTGTCACTGGCTCAGCATGTCATCACCCAGTCACTCACCCTGTCATCTACTCACCCGATCACCCACTCACCTTGTCAGCTACTTACCCCGTCATCTACTCAACCACTCAACCTGTCACCCTATCATATACATAACCACTGAATCTCTCACCATGTTACCCACTCAACCTGTCACCCACTCAACCTGTCACCCTATCATATACATAACTATTCAACCTCTCACTGTTCAACCGCTCATCCATTCACCCTCTCATCCTGTCCAACTCTACATGGCATTCTGGCTGGTTAAGCTGTGGACACTGGATATCGAACCCAGTTCCTCTGGACACCCTGGCCACTACCTGCTCCTAGTAGTAGTAGTAGTTAGTAGTTGTTATTCTATTAATTGTATTCTTTCTCAACACAGATCCTGCTGTCAGGCCCCACTCACCACAGTGCAGCCCCGCCCCCCTCATACTAATTGTGTGGATGTTTTAATCAGAGAGCTATTTTCCTCTTCTGCAGCGGCGGCGCGCCATATCCCTGCTTGTTAAGCCAGAGTCTGCACAGCACCCAGGGCTGGTGGCAGCCGAGCCGGCCGCAGCTGGTGGTGATCCAGCCTGATTCATTAGGCCGGGCGTGGGGAGGCTGCAGAGTGAATTAAGAAATAACAGCAGAGCCTGACAACAGCCCTGTTGCAGTTTGTGAGTTTGTTTGGATCGCGTCCACCGTGGTTCTTATCTTTCCTGTTCCTGAGCCTTATCACAGGGCTTCCTCTCTCTACCTGTATCTATCTGCCTTCTTATTTCAGAGCCGCGGTTGTGGTTGCTAACCCCTTATTGTGCAGTGACCCTGATTTCAGGTCTGAACATTTCCATCTTTATTACAGCTGCTCCCCCACACATCGCTTTCATCCTATCAACATGTGTCAGTTACAGCAATGTCTCAAGTGAGTTGATGCACTCTAATCCAAAGCAACTCCCAGTGAGTTCAGATACAAGTCAGATTGATTATTTAGGAGATGGTAAGGGTTCAGGATCATCTTGCTCTAGGATGCATACAGGTAGACCATAGCAGAGGAATCAAACTCATAACCTTTCAGCTGGGAGTCAGATACCTTTACCAATAGACTATCCTGCCCCCCTCATAACAGCCCATAATAACCATACACCCGTCTCTATGGTAGCAGTTCTCAATCCGCCCACTGGCATTAATGACATCATGAGTGCTCCTTAATAACATGTGTCTGAACCTTGGCAATTGACAAAAAGTCTCTAAGGATAAAGACTGATGATGAATGATGTGACGATGAATGACTAAATAGTAGCTGAAGGCTCATCTTCGATTCAAATGCTACTCATTGCGTCTTGTACTCTCTGTCTCTCTGTCTCTCTTCCTCTCCGTCTCCCTCTCTCTCAGTCTCGCTCTCATATGCTTGACTGGGAAATCGAGAAGTAGTAGATAGGTTCTGGGCCAGGAGAACAGAATGTCTATTTTTACCTGTGTGTGTGTGTGTGTGTGTGTGTGTGTGTGTGTATGTGTGGTGTGTGCTGTGTGCTGTGTGTGTGTGTGTGTGTGTGTGTGTGTGTGTGTGTGTGTGTGTGTGTGTGTGTGTGTGTGTGTGTGTGTTTGTGTGTGTGTTGGATAGAAGTTGTCCAGCCGCTGACAGCAGGCTGTCTCCCTCTGAGAACACACACACACACACACACACACACACACACACACACACACACACACACACACACACACACACACATCACAGTCGTTCATATCAATCAGACTATGACTCTAGTAAACTGGTTTTCCTAAAAAATCTTGAGTTATGTTTCACTTTTTTAATCATAAACAGTAAACCAACATCGCTGACTGCTCACTTGATCAATAACGTTCAGCTGCGTATCTGCTTGTCTTGTGTAGTTCAAGGTCTTAAGTACAGCATTAACTTTAGAAAGACAAGAGGAACAAAGACTGAAGACAAGAACCGCCCTCAAGTCTGTCTTGTTCTGGTTTAGTGGGAGGAACCGATAGCAGCATTTAAATATTTATGTATTATACATCAAGTACAAGGACAAAAGAAACAGAATGCCTTCCATCAAGGCAGGGGTTATATGAACCCAAACAAAGCCTTACTTGTGCTTTCTTTGCTTTTGTCCGAAATAAAGATACTGAAAATAGAAGCATTATGTTTGGTTGAGCCTGCTAGATTATGTTTCTGGATCTTTGTTTGCAACAACCCGTGTCTTCTCAAGTATTATGTATCGCAATTCAGTGAGACCAGGTGAGACCGGTTGAGACCAGATAAATTACAGTGAGATCATGTGAAATACAGTGGAACCATGTGAAATACAGTGGGACCATGTGAAATACAGGGAGACCATGTGAAATACAGTGGAACCATGTGAAATACAGTGGGACCATGTGAAATACAGTGGGACCATGTGAAATACAGTGAGACCATGTGAAATACAGTGGGACCATGTGAAATACAGGGAGACCATGTGAAATACAGTGGAACCATGTGAAATACAGTGGGACAATGTGAAATACAATGAGGCCATGTGAAATTTAGTGAGACTATGTGAAACAGGGAAACTAGGTGAGACCAGGTGAATTATAGTGAGACATATACATTCACGTGGGGCAAATGGAAATTCTCTGTTGGAGTGGGCTGGTAGCAAGAGTAAATAATAGCTGTCTATGAGAACGATGGCGGTGGAGATACTCGATATCTTGGCCTAGGCGATCCAGCTCGAAACCTACCCTAGATAGGTACTAGGGGAAACTGGGTGACAGTAGGTGAAATACAGTGAGACCAGATGAGACCAGTTGAATACAGTAAGACCGGGTGAGACCAGGTGAATACAGTAAGACCGGGTGAGACTGGGTCACACCAAGTCAATACAGTCAGACCACGCGAGGCCACCTGAATACAGTCAGAACAGGTGTTACTTCACTAGGTTAGACCATGTCAGGTGAGACCAGACGAGGTAGACCAGGTGAGACCAGACCATGTGAGACCAGTCTGAAGCAGATAAGGCTGGGCGACTAACAAAGTGCTCCTGTCATCTCACTGGCAGGGCGGCTCTTTTATCTTAAACTCTGTGCTCCCATATGGCCGGCCTCCTCCCCACCTCCTCCTATCTGAGAGGGAGGACGCAGCCATGGAGACGGGGAATGATTCTAGCAGAGCTCCAATTAAACAAAGCTTTCCCCCGCCACCGCTGCCACTGGGCCGCCGCTGGGTCGCTTCTCTTATTGTAAATCACCTGCCATGCCGCAGAACAGAGAACAATGCCCGGATCATTTTTCCGGCAATCTGCTCTTCTTCCTGCCCCCTCCTCTTCATCCTATCTCCCCCCTTTCCCCCTCCTCTTCCTCTTCCTCCTCCACCTCCTCAGCCCAATCGTCCGCCCCCTTCCTCCTCCTCCCCCCCTCTCCCTCGCCCCCCCAAAAACATGAAAAATAGCAGTCGCATTTTGCTTCAGCCATTCAAGCATGATGTTGTTGCCGTGGCAGCCAAGTGTTGATGCGTCTCCTAGTGATGTAATACAACTGCCAACAGTTTTGGATTCATCAGGAATGCGTCGTGTTGCAATTTGTCCTGCACTCTGTCTGCACCGGTGCAGCACTTTGCGTTACTCCTCTTTTGAGGAGGTTCTATTGTGGTCTCACCCTCCTTGGCAGGAGGCTGATAGGGAACCTCCAGAGCCTAATACAGAGCCTCTTATGGAGCCTCCAGTGCCTCATACGGAGCCTCATAAGTAGCCTCCAGGGCTTGATAGGGAGGATCCTAGACTTTAGACGGAGCCTCATATAGAGCCTCCTGAGCCTCAAACGGACCCTCCTGAGCCTCATTCAGAGCCTCCTAAGCCGCATACAGAGAGGAGGGGGCGGCCCTCTCTGGCAGTGGGAACTCAGAAGGAGGGTGGAGAAGAGATGGGTGATTTGTGAGGAGGAGTTAGGGGACTAGGAGTGTGCCGGAGGAATGAGGAGTTGGGAGTGGGACTTGAGGAGCAGGAAGTGAGGAAGCAGTTGGGAGAGGGGAGAAGGAAGGAGTGAGGTGGGGGAGGAGGAGAGTCTCCTGGGAACCAAACAGATCTCGCTAGCTCATGTTTCATCTGCTTTGCAGATGTGGTGTGGCTCCCCCTCCCATACAAAAAGATTTCTGCCAGGTACGAGATAGACTGACCAAACACAACCCTTTATCTAATATGAGGTGGGATAAATACGATGCCGGGGCAGAGGAGCGCTGTAGAGGCATCTTCAACAACAACAAAGATGGCGTCCGCTGAAGTGCATGGTTCTGTTGATTCAGCCATTGAGACGGTATAAAAGGAGACATATTATGGTGTTTTCCCAACAAGTAAACATATTATATGAGTTCCATAAAACATGTTTTTGAAGCTTGGCTTTTTTAAAATTAATCGCCTACCGCTATTCCCCTCTGTCTCAGTCCCTTCAGAATGTACCGTTTGTGGTGTCTGTTGCTTTAATGCAAATGAGCTGCTGCCCATTGACCAATGACCTGTCAGAGTGAACCACAGCATGGAGGAGAAGTGATTGTTGCCGTTTGCGGACTGCTGGAGCGCTATATCTACTGTATATAGTATGATATAATAATATATCGATATATATATCTGCGTCTGACGTCTCTGGTACTTCCACAACAAGTAAAGACTCGTAGTGGGGGATATCTCCACCATGGTTGAGAAGAATTTGGGGAAAAGAAGAATTTTGAGGAGAAAGGGATTGTACTCCCGGAGCTGATCTGCCGGACTGCCGCCGAGCTCGGCGGCAGTCCGGCAGCTCCGCCAGACTCCCTGCTAGGTAGTCACATGGCAAACTGACAAATTATCAGTTTTTCGATGGAATCTCCCTTCTTCTGAAATGTGCGAACACATCTCCGCCCAGCGCTCGTCTGCTGGTCCACAAAATCGTATCTATGCTCTGATTGGAGTGGGATGGGGACGTGGGTGGTAATATTCAAATGTGCCTGTTTCCTACGTAGGTAACTGTAGGAGTTACTTTCAGAAATGCATATCTCACTCAAAAAAGCATGTACAGACTTATTTCAAAGTTTGTATGCGTGTGGCAGCACCAGAGACCCAAAACAACACCCCAAATCCCAGGAAAAGTGTTGTTTTCATAATATGTCTCCTTTAAACAGCCATCAAAGCTCTTCTCTGCTGCAAGCATGTCGTCTGTTTACAGTTTGTCCATCGCTCAGTGCTGCGTCACCAGTTTTGTTGGTTAGGATTTGTTGTAGGCCTATCCAATCGCGTCAAGAGGCATTTTAGTCCGTTCCCATTGGTGACGCACCTTGGAAATCGAAAAATGATCAGAGAAGTTCCAGACTAATTGCAGTTTGCACTTCGGCTGGCCCTGCCAGGCTAGGGGGAGAGGGGCATGTGCAGTAACGAGAGGAGGTGGGTGTGAGGAGGAGTTGGAGGGAGTGAAGGAGGGAACGTTTGTGTGAAGGACTGTGGGCGGGCCGCGACCCGGTCCCCAGCTGAACTTCCATAATAATTGGTTTTGGACTAGAAGGGAAAAGGGCACTGGTCAGTCCAATGAGAGAGTGAAGTGTTGTGCAGGGACCGAGGGGAACGCGGTGCTCCAGTTATTTCAAACTGTAGATTAGTAATAGAAAACTAGCTTGTTTTTGTTGTTTTTGGAAAACTAACACGATTAACCTGCCTGTTTAAATAGTTCAGTCTTTTGTATGTGGTGTCGGTAACCTTGAATAACAAAATATTCCCTATGTATTTCATCAAACATGTTTGCAAATCAGAAATAATTTTTTGGCAAACAAAGAGAATGTGAATAAACATTATAATACAGGATTAGAGTCTTAAATTTATTGCTATATTTTAATATATTATCCCCATATTTTCCAACAACTACTGTTCCCATATGTGTTCCTACTATGGTTTTATAAAGTAGATTATAATTATAGATTTGATACTAAACTATAAAATCCATTTTGACCTTTAAAGGTATTTTCTGGCTTGTTTGTCTTGCAAGATCTGTCAATGTTAGCCATCTGACACTCTGTTGCTAGGCTACCAACAGGTTACAGATATTCGTCAACTCTCCAATTAGAATGTTTACAACTGAAATTAAACGGAACTGAAATGTCATATATTTAAAAGATGCTAGATAAAGGCAGTACTGTCAGTTAGTCATCTAATTCTTATCTCTACCCTTCCGAATATAAACAAATTTGCAAGATGTGCAAGATGGAGGTTTCAAAAGACAATTATAACAAATGTATTCTACACAGTATTAAAACCTTGTCTCAGTACATTAGTATCCAGACGGGATGTTTTAGCTGGTCTTCCAACCGCTGTTGGACAATGTGGGACACCGACAATGGGAAGATGAAATTCTCTGTAACGCGCGTTTACAAATGCAGAAACATGATCGGCAGAATTAGACTCATGCAAAATATGAAAAATCCTAACCCTTAATCTTCACTATTAACCCTACATTATAATCCAACTTTAATTCTCTGACTACATTACACTGAGCCCTTGGTGCAACAGAGCCTTAAGCCAACGAACAATCAAGGAAGTGAATCTCTGAGCTGGGGAGCTGTCACTAGACTGTCAGAGAAACTCTAGATATCCAAACCAAGCTGATTAATTATGCACAGTATCTCCTGTATCCTCTAGAATAATCACACCGGCCTCTCGATTCATTAGTTTGAGCTGACCTGTCGTACCGTCTGCGATCTCAACACGGGAGTTACAAACACAACTGTGTTCATAGTGTTTGTGGTTTTGTAAGGTACACAGAGGAAGGGTTCTTAACCTCTGATGTTACGATACCAGCTTGAGTTTGACTGTTATCTTAGTTTGTTTTCAGTGGCGAAACCATAACAAAAGAATGTATCAGTACACACTTTACGCTGTGTTTTGGTCTGGTGTAGGAGACACAAAGCTCTCCCGAGAACTGACAATTATTTTGATGTTTAGCAGACGCTTTTGTCCCACACTAACATACAGTGAAATAAAGGTAGAATACAGATATTGGGGTTCATACCTAAACCTTCCAGCCTATAGTCTAACCCCTAACCTGTACTGACCTCCCAGTTTTTGCATCGCATCCTGAGTCTATTTACGGTACCAATGTACAATTGGGGTACAATAATTACCCATTCATTACTATTAGTTCTGCAATAAGCATTAACTGAAAATGAACTGACAGCTATTCAAAAGTAACCCAATGGTCTAGTATCAATTACTAATGGTGTAGTGGTGGATGTAAAAACTGATATTAATTAAGTTAAACTAATTTATACATTATGTAATATGGTATAAATTAGACCATTAGTTAACTGTGAATTAACTGTTAGTTTATTGTTTGTTAATGCTTATTGCAACATTTCAAAATGTAAATTAAGACTTTATTATCGCACTCTCTTGTACAATCTTGTAAAGGTGCTATGACCTATTCAATCATTTGAATTACTAAACAAAAAATATGTAGAAACCAATTGATGAATAATAATGATACATTCAACTTATATCAATATGTAATGTAGTATTAGATAGATCTGTGCGTGTGTCTGTACTTCCCAATGGATCAAAACAAGGAGGAGGAAAGATGAAGATCAGCAATTAGTCCATGTCTCTGACCGCTGCTTTACCAGCTCAGGAGTTCAACTTGAGGTCAGTAGCACACACACACACACACACACACACACACACACACACACACACACACACACACACACACACACACACACACACAC
Source organism: Pollachius pollachius (assembly GCF_949987615.1). Classification (NCBI taxonomy): domain Eukaryota; kingdom Metazoa; phylum Chordata; class Actinopteri; order Gadiformes; family Gadidae; genus Pollachius; species Pollachius pollachius. Next base: position 15,581,887 of record NC_136949.1, on the reverse strand, counting down.
ACACAGGTGTACACATACAGATATATGTGTACACCGAATACCCACACACACGCACAAACACACACACACACACACACACACACACACACACACACACACACACACACACACACACACACACATGTCAACATTAAGAAGGTGCTGTTGACATGAAGAACAGCAGAACGCTCCGTAGCGTCCTGCAGCGACAGCAGACATCCATCATCAGCTGAAGATGTCAGCTTACATTAAATGATCCTACCATCTCCCTGGTTACCATTACTCTGATAGTACCATCATAGTCACGCGATCACCCTGTTTACAATCACCGCATGCACAGCACCACAGATATGATGACCGAGTGTTGGTTTCCATGGTGATGGTATCCGTGGTGGATACGACCAGGACCATTGCTATTGAGGTGATGGTGTCAGGCTTTAAGGGGCTCAGCTGGAGAGGCAGACAGAAAGACAGAGAGACAGACTGGATGTCTGACCGACCGACAGAAAGACAGACAGTCGCATATGTGACCAGACAATAGTATATGTGTACAAGCAGACCGACAGACAGATGGTCTGGTGGTAGCACTCTCTGTGTTTGTGTGGGTGCTGGTCTCTGAGGAGGTTGTACAGCTGAATCATTCAGGAGGAAGGCGAGAAGAGACGGACATCCTTCATCAAACTTTTAAAGGGGGGGAGGGGATGGAGTGAGTGGGGGAGGGGGGGGAGGGGAGAAGAGAGTGGGTCAAGAGAGAGAAAGAGAGAGAAGGGGAGGAACATTATTTGTACTACAAACCTATGAACATGCCGTTTACTCCAGAGGTACTTGTTGACTTCTGGCTTATAAGTGGACTCCATAGGTCCAGATACATATTGTGTGTGTGGGTGTGGGTTTGTGTGTGTGGGGGGGTGTGGGGGTAGTTGTAGTTGTCGTTGTGTGTGAATTTGTGTGTTTGTGTGTGTGTGTGTGTGTGTGTGTATGTTAAACATAACAATGTAAATTTAGCTTCAGTCGTAATGATGGTGGATGTGTTATGTTCTTACATTCACCGTGACGTTGAAATTACGTCAGTATTGATTAGGTTGAAACAAGGTCTGGGGGAGGAGATATAAGTGTGGGTTGCAAGGAATTAGAGACCTAAAAAATAGGTTTAAAACCATTGCAGTAGAAGAAAGCTTCCTGTTTAGCTAGTATACTAGCCAAGCTTCCTGTGCAGCCAACCTAGTTTACTGTCTAGGTAGTAGTAGTAGGTAGTACTGCCTTCTGTCTAGCAAGTGCCTTAGTGCCTATTGCCTTAGCTTCCTGCACATCTCATATGTATTAGCCTAGCTTTCTGTGTAGCTAGTGTATTGTCCTAGCTTCCTGCACATCTCATATGTATTAGCCTAGCTTTCTGTGTAGCTAGTGTATTGCCCTAGCTTCCTGCACATCTCATATGTATTAGCCTAGCTTTCTGTGTAGCTAGTGTATTGCCCTAGCTTCCTGCACATCTCATATGTATTAGCCTAGCTTTCTGTGTAGCTAGTGTATTGCCCTAGTTTCCTGCACATCTCATATGTATTAGCCTAGCTTCCTGTGTAGCTATTGTATTGGCCTAGCCAGTATACTAAACTTGCTTCCCTTGTAGCTAGGTTATTGGTCTTCATATGAAGCTTGTATATTTTAGCATAATTTCCTCGTGTCACTACATTCCACTCAGAGCCCGACTGTGATGGTAATTACAGCGGGGACAAATGAGACGAGAGCAGCACTACTGTCGGACGTGACAGCTCCGTCCGTCCTCTCTCTCCCCGTTCTGCACCGGGTTGAGTTGTGTCCAATCTCTCTGTACATCTTTTAGACCTTGGAAAGTTGAGGCAGCTGAGTTGCTCCCCGAGATGTGGATTACTTTCTCAATATTTGCCTAGACAATCCAAGGCTAAATAAAACCTGGGAGATGAATGCACATGGAAGTACTGAGGAGTGGGATCTTTATTCCCAGACACAAAGAGGAGAACATCATGCTCCCATCAGCTTCCTCGCAGACCTCTGATCGCTGCTTAGATAGCAGAGATGCTCTCATTGAGGTCCTCAGATGTGGGAGGTACCGATTGGGGCTCACGTTGTGACACATGGGCACACACGCACATGCACGCACACACACACACACAGACACACACACACACATACCCAAACACATACACACACATGGTATGATTGATGTAGGGAATGGGAGAGTCATCATGACTTTGAAGATGAATAGATTGTATTGCGCACCAAACAGGATGGGATCCTAGTCCCATCTGAAAGCAGCTGGATCTCCCAGCAGCATCTCCTCTCATCACCACCAGCTTCCCGCTGCAGGAGTTACAGTCATCAGGGCAACCCTAGCGATCGGAAACAGAGCTGTCTGAGCTTTCTAAAGACAGCCATCCACCGTGTTTAATACGGTATGACACCAGGCCCGTCACACCTGTTCTCTCCAGAGAGAGAGAGAAGGAGGAAGAATTATGGGGTGGAGGGGGAGAAAGGGAGAGAGGTGAAGTGAGGGAGAGAAAGAGGCATAACATGAGAGAGAGAGAGAGAGAGAGAGAGAGGGGCGATAAGAGAGAGAGAGAGAGAGAGAGAGAGAGAGAGGGTGATAAGATAGAGAGAGAGAGAGAGAGAGAGAGAGAGAGAGAGAGAGAGAGAGAGAGAGAGAGAGAGAGAGAGAGATGCTCTTTTCGAAAGATATGTTGCTTTGATATCCGAAAGCACACATTAAGCACACGTGGAGCTTCACCTGTCTGTCCTACTGACACACCTGGGGGATAAGAGCCTTAATCATCTTTCCTGTGTACATGCTGATAAACCTTTCACATCTGCCTAGCTAAGCCTTACAACATCTATCAATCAATCACATATGGGAGAAAGAGGTGGGGGAGAGGGAGGGGAGGGGAGGGGAGGAGGGAAGGAGGAGGAAGATGGAGCAGGGGGAGGAAGACGAGGGTGGTAAAGAGGGAGAAACGTCTTCTGGGAGTCCTTCCAGAAGACCAAGCCTGACCAGCAGCTACTTATTAACAAACAATCCTTCCTTTTGCTCTGTTACATGCATGCATACATGCATGTTTTTCTCAGCACCAAAATAAGATATTCTTTATAAATCAAAGATTTGAAACATTTGAACGTCATAGCAGAAAGTACATAACAGAAATAGGAATAAAAAACAGATGCAAAAAATAATGTGGATGCGGAACAAATATATAGACTAAGAATCCTGAAAATTGAAATACTTAAAATGTAAATGTAGAAGTAAGGTTCTACATTTCTAAAGAGAGCCACATGGTGGATATGGGTTCAGGACCCAAGGTGGAACACAGAGCCACATGGTGATTATGGATTCAGGACTCAAGGTGGAACACAGAGCTACAGGGTGGATATGGGTTCAGGACTATAGTGGAACACAGAGATACATGGTGGATATGGATTCAGGTACCAAGGTGGAACACAGAGCTACAGGGTGGATATGGGCTCAGGACCCGAGGTGGAACACAGAGCAACAGGGTGGATATGGGCTCAGGACCATGGAGAGTTACAGGGTAGATATGGGTTCAGGACCATAGTGGAACACAGAGCTACAGGGTGGATATGGGCTCAGGACCCGAGGTGGAACACAGAGCAACAGGGTGGATATGGGCTCAGGACCATGGAGAGTTACAGGGTGGATATGGGTTCAGGACCATAGTGGAACACAGAGCTAGAGGGTGGATATGGGCTCAGGACCATGGAGAGTTACAGGGTGGATATGGGTTCAGGACCATGGAGAGTTACAGGGTGGATATGGGCTCAGGACCATGGAGACCATGCATTCAGGACTATGGAGATCGATGGTCAGTGACTCTTACAGCTGAAGGGGGATCCTTGTTTGGTTGGTGTACTTGTGTACTTGTGGTCGTGATGTTTGGGTATGTGGTAATCTTTGAATAAGGACTTTGACAAATGGTTGAGGAAGAAAGTGCGTTTACATAGATAATGCCAGAATATGTAAACATGTGCCAAGCAGCCCTCACCCACCCCTGGCAGGCGATTAGCATATATTAGCATATTAGACAGTGGAAGATTACACACATTTATATTCGTTCACGTTACCAGACGGGACAGAAGTCTCTGGGGAGGAGAGATTTGAAGGGAAGACACTGAAGAGTTTAATGCACGAGTCAATCTTTCAGGTATTGTTTTAATGCTTCAACGTAACGCTTTGAAAGCAGAAAGAAAACACTCGTTTCCTAAGAAAAACCCCTTAGCGCCCATAAAGTCATATATATTTCCCATTAAGTGAACGTGTTTACCCAAAGCGTCTTACAATACTGTCAATGCAAACATTCACATAATGGATGGCCCAAGTGGTAATCTAATCCCTCACCCTTTGTTAATGCCAGGCGGTGTGTGTGTGTGGTTGTGTTTGGATCTCAGCCTGATCTCCACATACTCCTGCTGTCGCAGCAGACAGACCCCCCCTCCTCCCCTCCTCCTCCTTCTACCCTCCTCCCCTCCTCCTCCTTCTACCCTCCTCCCCTCCTCCTTCTCCTTCTCCTCCGACCTGTCCCCTCCTACCATATTCTTTAATCTAGGGGGTGCTTGCCAGATATCCAGGCTGAGCGTTAGACTTTGATAGGAGGGCACATGTTTGTGGATGATATTACCCTCTATTCTGTCCGTCCCAACACCTGTGAGACGTAAAGGCTAAGGCTCTGCATTGTGGAGGCTTTTCAAAGACTCAACAGCGAGGCTGTACGTTTGACGACATTCTCTAATGATAACCATTAGTAAACATTAGTTGATACAGTTCTAAGCATTTATTAACAACATTACTTAGCATGAATAGCATTTGTTTGAATGTACACATTATTAGTAAATACTAGAATACTAATTACTAGAGCATTATTAGCATTACTTTTAATTATATGTTAGTTACTTGTTAGCTAATACTTATTACCGCATAAACTAATATTAATAAATTGTTTATTATCACACCCTTATTGTGCATTAAGTTTTCCCCAATGCTAAACCTGGAAACGAATCATCAACATAGCGCAGTGTTCAGTCCTTCTGTGTTCCAGCCCCCTTGGAGTGAGGCTCTTGAGGCGAGAGAATGTCATGAGTTCTATCACTAATCTGGTCTACTGCAAGGCATTTTCCATTCTCTTACTGCCTGTGGGCTGTGTACGCAAGTTAACAGTCCCCGAAGAAAAACGAATCAACTTGACGAGAAGAACAACGGCAAAGACAAGTAGATAAATACCAAGTTTATTACGAAAGGATTTGACAAAGCAATATCCATGACATCAGAAACAAGGTAAAAATGTATCCCTCCAACAATCTCCGTCGCAAATCATGCTCATCGTGACCCCCCCCCCCCCCTTACCCTGAGTCCCCTGGGCAGAGGACAACACCTAGGGTTGAGGTTACGATCACCACGCTACATGAATAAACCACTCTTCGTCACTGGGTCGGGGGGCGCAAAGGTCTGAAGTCAGACCTTTGCGTTACACTCAAACAACTCCAATTAGTACCTGGGGGAATGTCATGTGACCGGCGATGCTGGGAGTTTCCTGTATTATCCAGGATGTGATTACCTGCTGTCCTGACCCTGTGGTCCGGACATCCATCTCTCTCTCCCGGGGGTTAGTAGGTGAGGGTCAGGGGGAATTAAATGACTTGCTCAAGGACTGAAGGGCAGCCTGGGAGAGAGAAGGTTGAACCTCTGACCTCTCAGCTAATACTCTGCTGCTGACTCACCACGCACACAAGCACACATGCGTACACACACACACACACACACACACACACACACACACACACACACACACTTACATCTCAAGTGTGGTGCGCTTTGGCATGGTGTCTGCCTCGATTTTCCTCCCTCCCATATGTAGAGAAAATACACACACACACAAAACTGCACACACACACGCTGAATCTAAATGTGAATGCATGTATGCATAATAGATATTATACTCAAACTAATATATACTGTACGCACACATAATTATATCTGTGTTCAATAACTATGTGCAGATATTCCACATCGCATGCAGTTCTGCAGCCTTGTGTTAGGTTGAGCATTAGGAGCGGCTTGCTGAGCAGAGACACGCACACACATACAGACGTGCGCTCTAAAAGACGTGCAATCTCACATACGTGCACCCTCAAAGAGACCCAGGCACAGAGAGCAAAGCAGCATCACGGCGAAGAAGCATGCCGTCCCAGCCAGGGGTGGTGTTGAGGTGGGTGAGTTGGGGGGTTGAGACCACGATAGGATCCACAGTCAAAGCCTGATTGGAAGATCACAGGGGTCATGCAGGGGTCACACTGTTCAAAGGCCGTAGATCAGAGGACTGTGGGGGTCGCGGTGAAGAGGCAGAAAGACATGCGTTTGAAACCCAGGTGATTCCTCAGTCTGTCTGGTGATCTCCTTCCCCGCCATACATTTAAACATAAGCTCCAGGCCGAGGTCTTAACAATACCCAACCCCCCTCATTGTCCTAGCCCCTCAGCTAAGTCCTCTCCATCTGTCTGCCAGCTTGAACCTTAACCCCTGGGACTCCAACATGGCTTCCATTAGAGCATTAGCTCTACCATTTGCGTGATGGTGAACTCCATGATGATGTCGTACACCAGATCAGATCTATATAAGCTGATCTCATTCTATATCCAGAGGGGGAAATATGCAATATCAGAAGGATTAGAGTCGTTAACAAGTCGTCTGTACATTTCCTGAGGAATTTATGCTACCGCAGTGGTATGTTAATGTCAATGTACATTTATGCTTCCCGTTTTTCAAATTAATATATTAATATAATTTTATGGAAGCCTATCAATTAACTCTGTGAACCGAATAATGATAAAGAGCCTGCAAATCAGCTTTATGTACTTTAATTACATTCAATTACATGTGAACATTTTCCTCACCAGTATTTATACATGCAGTGTGACATAAACACCTTTCTAGTCAAATTAATTGCCTTCTTTACGCATATTAAAAACATGAAACTATGAAAAGGTAAACAATTAGTAAAATATGAATTCTTTGTGCAAAACAAAAGAATCCCTTATCTTAATTACACTCATGTGTCAATTTCCAGAAGAGCCAAACAATTGCCCAGTATTTAAAAAGATTCAACCGATCACAGGTGGGTTTAATTGCCACACAGGTGGGCTAGATTAAAACACAGGTGTGTTTAATTGGAACACAGGTGTTAATCAGCGGCCTCCCACATTGTGATTGGGCGTTCCCTCACGACTGTGGGGGGGAGTCTGCTCATCCCGCTCATCCACTCGACGTTGACCAGGAGTCTCCACAGCTCGACAATTACCAGACTCTAGAACCCCAGAGCTCGTTAGGGGAGGCAGTTAATTGGCAGAGTGTACTCTGTTAGGCTAGTGTAATAACGAGAGGTGGAGCGGTGCTGTCTGTGTGGCGTGTGCAGCCAGACAAACCCTAATCTGATATGACGCCATCCCGGGAGTCAAGGAGAGCGTTTATTTGGCTCTCCAGATGGCATTGGGCTTATTCATAAAAAGTCTGTTTCCTTTGTTATGGTCCAAAGGAGACACCTTCCCCTTAACAAGAGGAATAAGTTGGTAATTATCCCCATCGTGTTATCCAAAGTAAGGAGACAGGGCGTGTGTGTGTGCGTGGGTGTGTGTGTGTGTGTGTGTGTGTGTGTGCTGTTTAGTGAGTGGGCTATTTGTTTACCCAGAGATAAGGCAGGTGGCTAGCTCATTAGCCTGTGCGGGGCGTTAGCATTACCCTATGTGCTCTTAGTGCTGGCTTCAAGCCCAAGGGCGACGCGGAACAAAACAAAACAGAATAACAATGAAACACATTGTGGAGCGCAGTGCACTGCTTGGTCGCTCTCTATCGTCGTCCGGGGTCTATTTAAGACATGGTGGGGAAAGCAACTGGGTTATATATTTATATTTATTCATGTGTGAGACTAGGAACGGATCTAGGTTAGGAGTAATATGCGGTTTGGAGCATACATAACAGTGACTTCCCTGCCTGCAAGATAAAAGCTCTCTCGGGGGGATGAATCTCGCTCGCTTGCTCATCAACAGGATCGCTTCCCGGTTTCAAAGTCTTATCCCGCTCTGGTTCAGAGTCAGCTCTGAAATCGCACCGCACTCTCTGCAGTAGAAACATCTAGACTCAACGAGGGATTTGACCTCCTCCTTCTAAACCACACCCTTTACACCTCCTCTTCCTCCTCCACCTCCTCCTCTTCCTCCTCCGCCTCTCTCTCTATACCTACACCTCATTCTCATGGATTCCCTAAACCAATCAGGGAAGAGATGCAGTGATTTTTCTGAAATTTGCTGGGAGCCGTCTTGAATTTAAATTGGCTCATAATTGGCAGACGCAGTCGTCTCGAAACAGCTATTCTCACAGCGGATCTCTCAATTACTGATGCTGACAGATAGCTATAGGTATATCTAACAAATCACACGCCAACAAAAGCTCTTCAATAGTAACTACAGCACCTTTTAATACGAGAAGAAACTGGCTCTGAATTTGGCTCTGGTACAGAAGTCAGTTTGGATCCAATTAGAGCCGCAAACTATAAAAACAAGAAGAGCTATTTTTAGACCCAGAAGGCTGCTGAGAGCTGAGGAGTATGTTCTGAGGTGTTTCTGCTTGGACTGTGAAGCATGTGCATCGTAGCATCTTGAATGGTAGTATGGCGGAGTCAAACCGTGGCTTTATCTTTGTTTAAACTTGGGGAAGGGCTATATTTGGAGACACATTAGTCAGCAAGGTGGGTGAGGGTGGGGAGAGAGAATGGGTCCACATGCTCCACTGAAACCAAGCCATCGCATCAGTTCCCCGAACCGGTATCATCCTCTCTTTGGATATAATGAAATAAACCACAGTGCTGTATCCCGTGCCGCCGCACTGCTTATTAATTCATCATGTAAACACAAGCCCAGAACATGTTGCGTAATAATACGAACAGTTTGATTTCCTTTTGTTGGGAGCTGAGCTGTAAAACCCATTATAAATTCAATCCTTGTTTCAGTTGGCTTATATAAGACACATATTATAATAATCCTGTGTTCTACTACAGTGCAGCACTACAGTATATCTACAGAAGAGGCGTATTAGTATGAGTATAATAAGGTTTATTGAGAAAATATGATATTAATATATTTCACTTGTTGTGAAAATGTCTTGAAAGTGAGACTGAAATGAGGTGTGAGTTTCTGTGTGTGTGTGTGTGTCTGTCTGTCTGTCTGTCTGTCTGTCTCTGTGTGTGTGTACCTCAAGTCAAGGAAGAACGTTTAGCTCTATTTGTTGAAATAAAGAAAAACTTTTTTACTGTTTTCATCACCCTCATCATCATTATCAGCTCAGCATTGCTGTTGTCAGTAGTGCTATCAGTACAAGTGGGCCTATTGCTGTCCGAACCACAGGAAACTCAAACCGTCGCTGGATGCAAGGATGCAAACCGACACATCCGGCTCACCTTTCAGCGTGAGGTCTGAAGGTGAGCGCTTCTTAAATATATGATGAATTTCCGGTGCTGGCCCCCCCGTTGGCGCGCGCGATGTAGCGCACATCTGTTGTAATGCGGCACCGGGTTTGCTTTTTACAATGTATTTTAACGAGCATATTTGAGAGATGAACACATGTCAGCTTTCTCTTTCAAGAGTCACCTCCATGTTCCATGTAGGCTACATAATGTTAATTTTTATAATATATATTTAAATCAATTAATGACATTTTGGTGGACGCGATTTTAATTTGCCGTCGCGCCTTCCCTCTTCTCCACAGCTCACACACCCAGAAGCCGGGCGCTGCGTGTGTGTGTGTGTGTGTGTGTGTGTGTGTGTGTGTGTGTGTGTGTGTGTGTGTGTGTGTGTGTCTGTGTGTCTGTGTGTCTGTGTGTCTGTGTGTCTGTGTGTGTTCTGCAGACGATTAAAACGCACCATTGGTTCCGGAATCCCACAACCAAACCCAGATATGATTGTTCGACTGGATTTTACCTGACCCTTTCCGATTTAAGTCATCAAATTGTTTACATTAATGGTCTGTTTCAATTTAGCCAAGTTTCAACGTTATTTATTTATTTTTAAAGCTTCAATGTAGTCTGACGAGTTGACATCGAGATTTTTATTTATTTTTTATTACAAATTCAGCTTCAACTTTTCCACTATAGGAGCGACTGTTCAGACGTCGATTCCCCCCAGAACGGCAGAAGTGGAGCGGCTGAGCGGCAGAGCGGCAGAAGTGGAGCGGAGCGGCAGAGTGGCAGCAGAGCGGCAGCAGCGCACCGCTCGTTGCGCGTCGGCTGCTCGTTGCGCGCGAGCCTCCGCGGTGACGAGACGTTCCCGAGGACCTACCGACCGACTGCGCTTGGCAAAAATGGAAATTAAACCGATGTTTGGAGTAAATACTCGGTGCGAAACTATGATGCCATGAAAGATGTGACGATAGGACTTGTCCTGGATGGAGGCGCGACCACCACGACACGCAACCCACCCGGTAAGAAGTCCGATCCGGAAACATTGTACTGGTTTCAACTAACTGGGTGTTTGTCACTGGTTTTTATTAGTAATCTGAATCATTATTCTGCTGCTTATTTCCCCCGATGTTCTCAACCTACTTACAGAAACGCAATGGACAGACTGTGTGATACATAGGCTGCATGTCCCGCACTGTGAATATGGGTTGCGAACCGAGAACGGAGATTTTAGTTCCTCCAACTGTTCGGACCGAGCTGACTTTTCCCGTCATTGCAGCACTGGGTCCTCTTGAGCGGGTTCGATGCCCTATTTAGAACCAACCGAACCATAACGGGTCTTCTCGCTTATCTAACAGCCATCGTACGCTATCTCCCGCCCTGCGAGGCAGAGCTGATAGGCGGTGGTGTGCGAGGTGGCTTTAGATGGACGAAATAGCCCTCGGACTGTTTTGACACTTTATCAGTCCGTTAAACTTGTTTTTTGTGTGTGTCAATGCACTGCATCAGACCGGTGGTCACTTTAAGATGGTTGTTGGGTGTTTTCCCTTTGCACTTTGTGGGTGCGGGCAAAGGAGTGCACCTGAATGGATTTACGAGCTGTGAAAATGCGCAAATCTTTATTTAGCATGTCTGATCAATTCCACTGGTTAGACGCCTAATCGCGTGGGTAAACGGAAACGGTCAATAACTCTTTGGCAGTAGATGTGTGACTTGTGGACCACAGAATGCATTTTGCATCCTAATCACATTTGGCTCGTTTATTGGTAGACGGAGATAGACGTATATAGCCGTCCCTGAGGAAACGTCACATGTATGACATGACTTAAGAACCTGTTTTAATAAGAGTCCACCCTGCCAGAGAGGCGTCGGGTTGAATTGTGGACTGCTTGGGCACCCGTATGTCAAACACATGCAGATTATGCTGGCTGCGAAGTGGGTGGACTAGGGAGGGGGAGGGGGAGGGCTGTGTGCGGTGGTGGGTGATGTTGGGAGTTCTGCATCTTTCTCCAATCCGAGGGACTTGGGAGGTTCTGCGGGCCTCAGCAGCTCCTCCGTGCAACACAGGGCCCAGAACAGGGAAACTAGGGCCTAATCCCAGCGGCTACTGAAACACGACCTCTGACCCCAGGGGATTAGCCCCGGACCTAATTGCCTTAGCGTTCACCGTTCCACCGTTTTGACGTCGTTCCACCCTCCTCACACTGGGCGAGGGGAGTATTGGGGGTTAATCTACCTCTTGTTCCATCTCTGAGTCTGCGATGAAAGCGATGTCAGACTAACACCAGGGAAACCACTAATCTCTCTGTAATCACAGATTAGGTTTTTGCCTCTGCGATGACTTGCTCCGGGGACGGGAGGGTGGCTGGTTAACGCTGACGGCGTGCTATGGGGTGTCAGCTCACCTCCTCTCTCCTCCTGAGGGCGACAGCCACTTTTAGTGCTTCCACCGGCTCTGAACATGAACATTTAACAGCCAGGATGATTCATGGTATTTATTTGTTAGGGTTCGTCATAAGCCCTGAAGCACTTGTTCTTGTCTGGCTGTGGCCAAATTATATTCACCACAATTGTGGTCAGATGTATACTTATTACTGGCTCGACTCACGCTTGTGCTGTATTGTCTGTTGTTTGTGTTTTTGTGTGTGTGTGTGGGTGTGTGAGTTGTGTATGTGCCTGAGAGGTCTGGGTGTTGTTTGTGTTTTTTAGTGTGTCAGTGTGTGCGTGCGTGCAAATGTGTGTGCATGTGTGTGTGTGTGTGTGTGCGTGTGTGCACGCGTGTGCGTGCCTGTGTGTGTGCGTGCACCTGTGTATGTGTGTGTACATTTGCATGTGTGTGTGTGTGTGTGTGCGTGTGCGCGTGTGTGTGCACATTTGCATGTGTGTGTGTGTTTGTGTATGTGTGTGCATGTGCGTGTGTGTGTGTGTGTGTGTGTGCTAAGAGCCTTCTAAGCGGCGGGTAGCTCTCGGCAGCTCTGCTATAAATAATGACACATATGTCTGTGCCACAGCGGGCCGCTCCTGACGGCCCCTAAGCTGCACGCTGAGCTCTGCAGGACCAGGGCGTGTACGGTCGAGTGGTTACGTGTGCGCAGAGTGGGGCTATTGTGTGTTGATGTTGACCTGTGTGTTTGGGTGTTTGCTGCATCATAAAACCGAGCTGACCTATCACAGCCAAACACCACGGCAGCCACACCCCTCCTCACCCTCACCTCCGACCCCCCCGACCCCTCGACCCCTCACCCCGACCCCATCCTCACCCCCACCCCCGCCGTCAGCCCACCTCACCTCCAGGCCCCCCACCCACCAGCCACACCCTGCCTCAACCTCACCACTCTCTCCTCAGCCCCTCACCTCCACCCCCGCCGTCAGCCCACCTCACCTCCAGGCCCCCCACCCACCAGCCACACCCTGCCTCAACCTCACTGCTCTCTCCTCAGCCCCACACCTCCACCCCCTACTCACCCCCACCTCCACCCTCAACTCACCCCCACCTCCACCTCCACCCTTCCCCCTAGTGTGTTCACACCATCAACGTTTCGAACCGTTCGTACTGCAACTCTGAGACGCCTGGCAGCCGCTGAGCTCATCTCCCCCGTTAGAACAAACGATCAGAGGTAATCCGACAAGTCGTTGTTAATTCACTCGGCTGCAGTCGAGTCAATATTGTGGAGCAGTGCTCGCATGCAGAGCTCATACGCATGGGGAGAGTTGAAGCTAAATCATCCTGATATTACAATAAGCCATGATATTAAACCAGGCCCAGAATGGGGAGCATCGAATCGGAATATTACCTTTGTATTTCACCTCCTTGAGCTTCCCGGCAAAAATATGCAATATGTAAGCCATGTGTGTGTGTCTTGTGCGTGTGTATGTGATATGCAGATGGAGTCACAGGAGATGCTGCCATAGACACTGTCGATGTTTGATGGTATGTTTGGATTTCAAAAAGTTTTCAAATTGGTCTCCCAAATGTTCCGTATTGCCGATCAGAACGCCTGAGGACTAAGCTAAGCTGCAGTGGGAATAAGGTTGCTTGGTCATCGATCTTAGGGGCATATGCTCCTAGGGTTAGAACGATGTGCGTGTTGAAGTAATTGCAAAAATATTCAGGGCAAACAATGTGGCCCCTGGTTCAAAAGGTAACAGATCTGGACGGGCGGGGCCAGGAGAGGGGCTCTGGGCAGAGCTCCAGCACAGGGAGAGCCTCCTCTCAGGTTCAGTCAACGGGACAAAGGTGTCTGGCGGAGATGGCATTCGACTAGAACGGGTGACGGTGTGGAGTGAGACCTCTCCGTGTAATGCGATGATAATTCACAGCAAATCACATAGTGGCGTTCCTGCTCTTTATTGCCTGCTGTTGTGGATCACAGTGAGAACAGACACAGCATACGGGGAGGGGAGGGCGCTGGGCTGCGTGCGATGCTCGCAGCTAAACCGTATAAACCCTTTTTATTAAGAATCTGGAGTGGGAATAGTAGAGGATTTATTGAATTCTGAATTATAGCTCGACCTGAATGCAGAGTTGGTGAAAACGTTTACTGCCAAGCCGAGATGGAGACAAAAAAAGGCTTATTTTCCTTCCTTCTTCCATCCAGTCCTCCCTACTTTCTCTCTTTTTTCTTTTAGTGAAGCACATGCTAGATTAAAATGTATTATTTAACCATGGCATACCATAGCATGGGTCAGGTTAGCAAATGCTATTTTAGCATGAGTTAGCTTGACACGTGTTATCATTGCATGGGTTATCTTGGCATTGTTTGCTACTTTGCTAGTTTCCTTCACAAAGAATGACACGATTTGCCCTTTGACTTCCATTGTAGCCAAGTTAGACCTCTAGAGGAAGAAGACAACAAACCTAATAGTCACTAAAATAATTATGTCTACTACTCTCTAATATCATGCTAAACACTGAACCCATTCTTTAAAGCTAGGGAAGGCAATTCATTAAAGAAGTATTTGATTGAAATTGTCTATACATCCCGACAGCAATCAATAATGAAATACTCAAATACTAGACAAGATACAACTTGATCTCAACTCGCAGAGAAAGGCATTACAAAACACTGCCCGGGTTAGGGGTTCCAATCCCGGATACATCCCCATACTAATGAATGAATGCATTCATGGTACTCTAGGACACTTTCTTCTAAAACCTCCACAAAATGGTCCATATTATATTATATTATTGCTGAGCAATCCTGCGAGGCGTAGGCTGGGTGGATCTGTCTGGCCGGCCCCCTCCAGTGAGTGACTTGGCAGGCGTGAAGGGGCTCATGTGTGTTTTGAACACAAGATCACTTTCTGAACATCGGTTCCGTCCAGCGGGGTTCCAGGAAGTGGCCCCCGGCCCTGAGAACGTGTCGGAAACGTCCACTGTGCGACGGTCCTGCAGCCCATATGCCCTTACATCCAGGCCAGCAACACGCTGCCATCTGTGCTGCATTAGCATCTCGTGCTCGGTCGCACACCGGAACGCGCCGGTCAAACGCCGCCGAAAACATATTCAGAGAGCGACGTTTCAGATTGACTGGTCAATCATATTCAGAGGATTTTTTTTTCTAATTGACTGGTCAATTATGTCTCTGCCTCTGTCGCTCTGTCTCTCTCTGTCCCTGACCCTGTCTCTCTCTCTCTCTCTCTCTCTCTCTCTCTCTCTGTCTCTCTCTCCCTCTCTCTCTCTTGTGTGTGTGTGTGTCGGCATGTTAATAACCCACCGCTTTGATGAGCGAACAGAACAGAACTGGAATAACAAAACCAACGCACGGTCTGGGCACAGCTGGGCGCAAACTGCATCCAAACACCAGGAAATTCAAATCAAATTGAATTAAAGGGCCCCTAGTTTACCACCAGGTGTGATGGAAAATCGACCCTGGTCTCATCACAAGGATGGATTGTCACACCAGACGTCTGTCTAGCTATTATACATACCCTGTTGTGACATCACAGTCCCCAAATGTGATGTCACTCATGGGTATAATCTTCAATGGCCCGGTAACAGCTTATCAACATCGCACCTGATAATAACACCGGGGCCTCTGTAGATGGGGTCTGAACAATCACAGGGCCCGCACCATCGCATGTGTAGCGAGTGTTGTGCTGGCTGCTCTCGGCGGGCTCACAAGCAACCTCGTGTTTAATTATTCATGGCCTTTGATCCTCATCGTATGGACAACCCAATACTACCGGTGACAGGTCAGCACTTAGCCAAGGAGACGCCAGTCCCCCAGGGACTACCAGCATCCCCCCCTGCATTACTTCCTGGCTTGCTGCTCCCCTGCTCTTCTGGCTCCATCTCCTCCTCCTCCTCCTCCTCCTCCTCCCACTCCCCATAATCATCATCTTCATAGTCGTTATCATCATCATCATCATCATCATCATCATTATCATCAACATCATCATTAAGTCTATCCCTTCCATCTCCTTGCCTTTCTCACCAACCTCCTTCTCTACTTTTTCACCCTCCTCCTCCTCCTCTTCCTCCTCCTCCTCCTCCTCCTCCTCTCACTCTGTCTGGAAGTGTATCGACGCTGGACTCCCGTGGTGTGCTGTTTCCCCTGGACAGTAGTTCATCTGCTGTTCATTAGAAACCTCTAAAACATTAACCTGGTGAAAGAGTGGAACCACCCAAAGAGTCACTTCAATGGGATGTTGAGGAATAGCTCGTTCGCTACGCTTCATACATTGGTGATGAGCTAGGTATGATATATAATGTGCCATACATTTCCTATAACTCATGAACAGATAGTAGTGCCCAGGCCTCGCGGGAACAACGTCTGATTGTTTCTCTTCACCATGCAGCGCCAAGCCACAAACCGTGGCTCTGAAGTTCCACCATCAAACCAACGTCTTATTCCCCGGCATTGACCCGCGGGACTACTGCAGGGGACGGAAGGTTCTGCCGCCGAGAATACGCTCAATCACGCTCAAAAAGAAATGACTTGTTTTGTGTTTTTAAAGCTCCGTCTCTATCCACGGCTGGTTTTTATGGGGCAACATCGGGGCATAATCGTCTTGTTTTCGGGTGTTTCTGGGACTTATGTGGCGTCTAGTAAACAGCTCGGTGTATTGGTAGCGCTGCCGGGAGCTCCGATGGGACTCTCAAAGAGCCGAGAGGGGGAAGAGATACAAAAATAGAGAAATTGAGCCCTGTTTGTGAGTCAGGAAACATACCCCCGTCAGCTCTTCCTCGTCGTGAAACCGAACTCTGTAGCTGCTCGGAGATCCACGGCATCCAAACGTTAATGAGTCTACTTGTGCCACTTTGTATTTTTTCATTTTTTTTACTTTTTTTATTTCAGTGTTTTGACTAAGACACCTAGACAACAGTGAGTCCGTTCGCTGTCAGTTTCATCCAAGCAGATAACTAGGAGGAAAACTAATGATACAGCATCACAACAACCTACCCAGACTTACATGAACATAAGACTTTTAATTAGCAAACCAAAGGGGTAGATAATTTTACAGTGCTTTAAGAACCTATAAATTAAGCCATAGAGAAATGGTGGACATTAACGATGATATTTATTAACATCCATGGCAAAATGCTGTGTTTGTGTTGTCTTTGTGTGTTCATACGTTAAGACAAATGAGCCAGCTAATTAAAGACCACCTGGGACAGAGCCTATAGGATCCTGTAAGCACACCACGTGATGTGATAGTGTGTATGTGATTGGGTGCAGCGGGATGGGATAGATATGTATCACACTAAACATGACGTCTACACAATATCGATTGTAATCACAATATGCTTCTTAATTAAAAAATACCTTGACAAACAGTCTGAGGGTCATGACATTGAAGTGTATTGACATTTAAAGCATGGTAGGACTATTGCCCAGCCCTGGTATGTAATGTGCATATGGGAGGGAGACGGAGGAGGGATCGGAGAGGAGAGTAGTGCAGAGAGGAGGGAGGGAGGCGGGAGAGTGGGAAGGGAGGGAGGGAGGGAGGGAGAGGAGGGAGAGAGCAGGGAGGGAGGCGGGAGAGTGTGAAGGGAGGGAGGGAGGGGGAGAGAGGAGGGAGGGAGAATGGAGGGTGGGAAGGTATTGAGGGAGGGAGGGGGAGAGGAGGGAGGAGGGAGAGTGGGAAGGTAGGAAGGGAGGGAGGGAGGTGGAGGGAGAGGAGAGGAGCCAGAGAGGAGGGAGGGAGGAAGAGAGCAGTGGAGCAAGAGATGAGAGGGGAGTCGAGTGGAGAGAAAAAAGATTGCCATGAGGAATGAGACAAATGGGGACAGATTGGAGATTGGGAGGAAGGGAGGACGGAAAAGAGGTGGATAGAGATTGAGAGACAAGGAAAGACAGACAGAGGGAGGGCGGGAGAGACAGATGGAAAGGAGATTGAAGAGAGATGGAGAGGAGGATGCAGAAAGGGATGCAGTGAGGAATAGGGAGAGGAGATGACAGGAGGTGATGGAGAGAGAGAGAGATGGAAGGGGATAGAGGGAGGGAGGGAGGGAGGGAGAGGGAGGGAGGGAGAGGGAGGGAGGGATAAAGAAAGAGATGGAGATGAAGGGTGAGTAACTGGGCAAGAACGAGGGATGAGAGGAACCAAGTAAGAGAGGAGTGTTGTTTTTAGTCACACACACAGACTCACACACCCACACACTCACACACCCACACACTCACAAACACACACGCACGCAGGCACGCACACACACAGACACACACACACACACCCCCCCCCCCCCCCCCCACACACACACACACACACACACACACACAAACACACACACACACACACACGCACACACCACACCCACACACTCTCATTAGCGGCCCTATGTGAGAGCTCATTGTGTGTGTTGGTGGGCCACAGCTGTCCGCCCGTCACCCACTGCACCAGCCCCCTTCAGCCAATCAGAATCCTCCTCTCTCTCTCTTCACACTGCCCTCCACGCCAGCCCCCCTTCCTCTCAGCTAGATCTGAGTTTCTGGTCTCTTCTCCCAGATAGAGGAGGAGGAGGAGTTTCTGGTCTCTCCTCCCAGATAGAGGAGGAGGA
Source organism: Pollachius pollachius (assembly GCF_949987615.1). NCBI lineage: Eukaryota > Metazoa > Chordata > Actinopteri > Gadiformes > Gadidae > Pollachius > Pollachius pollachius. The sequence continues at coordinate 15,563,425 of NC_136949.1, read as the reverse complement.
GGAGGAGGAGTTTCTGGTCTCTCCTCCCAGATAGAGGAGGAGGAGGAGGAGGAGTTTCTGGTCTCTCCTCCCAGATAGAGGAGGAGGAGGATTTTCAGATCGCTCTTCCCAGAGGAGGAGGAGGAGCAGAGCTGAGGTTCAGACCTTCGTTTGACGACTGACGTTTGCTCCAGATCATCTCTCATAAGTTGTCATGTTTATTTGCGATTTGCATATTTCTGCACCTGTATGAAATGTTGTTGTTGATGTGAAGTCTTGTTTAGCGGTTGCACCTCCACCGAATAAAACGCCTAGGTATTTTGTGAAATGAGCAGCAATGCGTTTCAGATTCTGATGTCTCTGAGATGTTGGAAGGGCTCTTGATGACATAGTGTTTCCACTGTTGTTCTCCTAGCTGTTTTCCAGCAGTTCTCGGTTCAAACCCCGAATGTCCACAGTGTACCTGATGTCATGCTTGCCCCCAGTGCCCAACCTTCTCCTTGATGAACTTTATCTACAAACTAAATAAAACAACCTACCAGGCTCTGCCCACAACATCGCAAGGATAAGAATCAGGTGGAGAGCAATGCATCTTGGGAAACCACCACCAGAACCACTGTGCATGCATTATTTTGGCAAAAGAAGAATTATTAATAAATGAATAAAAATGAACGAGGAAGTTTTCTATTTTTCCGTCTCAACCTGTGCCATGCAGCGGAAAGATCATCCGATCATTATAACAAATGAAACCAGTCAGACTCTGACGGTTCTGTTCCTGCCTCTTATCACGTTGCAGCTCTGAGAAAACGCTTTTTTGTTTCGGTTTCATCTCATGCTCACGCTACAGAGGCTAGCCCACAGGGGGGCTGACTGCAGGAGGAGGTGGAGGTGGCCCGAGGGAGGCGCAGAGAGGAGCAGTTGGAAGGGTGGGGGGGATTAGGGAAAGGGGTTGAGGGGAGGCGGAATGGAGAAGAGAGGAGGGGAGTGAGGAGGCGCAGAAGGAGAGGAGGGGCAGAGAGAAGGGAGGAGGTGGTTGTGCGAGGTGTTGTGTGGGAGGGAGTGCTAGCCCGCCAGCTAGGAGCCGGGTGTGTTCATCACCAGAGATGGAGTGTTGTAACTGATCTCCTGGTTGGCTGACGGGAGACAGACCCTGAAAGAGGACAGGGCTGCCCGGGAGAGAAGAGCGGGAAAATAATAAATAACACTTTGAAGTTAACGAAGGACACTCTATATAGTGTATGTGTGTCTGTGTGTGACTGTGTGTGACTGTGTGTTTGTGTGTGTGTGTGTTAGTGTCTTCATGTGTGTCTTTGTCTGTGTATCTTTAAGTGTGTGTGTGTGTTTGTGTGTATGTTTGAGTGTGTGTGTGTCTTTAAGTTTGTGTTTGTGTGTGTGTGTGTGTGTGTGTGTGTGTGTGTGTGTGTGTGTGTGTGTGTGTGTGTGTGTGTGTGTGTGTGTGTGTGTGTGTGTCAGTGTGCGTGTGTGTGTGTGTCTGCTTGGTTATTTAGTTATTTACCAGTCAGATAATCATTAGAATAGATGTGATCTCAGGGCTGGGAGCGCTAGCTGCCATCTCGCTCCCCATCTCGCCCTGGAGCGAGATGGGAGGATGAAAGAGTCAAGTGGTGGTCGGCCAACCCGCGGAGGCTGTTGACAGTGACGGTAGCCAGCGGTAGGCTGGTGTACGTCGATGAAACTCCTCAACACAACCGCACATTTTTGAAGCAATATGTTACCTAATTGTGTCTGTTTATTAACAACAATGTACTTGTACATTTTTAATATGGCCTGAATTTTAAAGATTACAATTGAAACATTTACATTTATATTTACCTTTACATTCAGGGCATTTAGCAGAGGCTTTTATCCAAAGCGACTTAGAATACGTACAATTGTCAGAAGAAGGTGAAACATTATATCGCTATCGGGGCAGTAAGGACGTTCAAAGAACCAAGGGCCAAGCACTAACAATCGCTAGGTAAACCCATTCCCCATATACAACAAAGAAATGATAAGATGCTGCACAACTAAGGACTATAACTAAATACAACATAAAATAAGTGCATAATAAGTACCAGGACGTACAACAAACAATAAGTAGCAAACATACCAAACATACCGACATGAGGATGTGCTTGTGTTGCCGACTGTACCACATCAGAGTATGTGATGTGCGTGATAAGGCAGCCGTGGTGGCGCTGCTGCCCAGCTGTGGTAACCCTGGTGACCCTGATGGTGGGTGCCAGGCCGTGTCCTCCCTTTCCTGGCTCCCAGCTCGGAGCTGGCCCGCCCCCGCTGACGCGGAGCATTAGCTTTAGCATCTTTTAAAGCGCCCCAAGGCAGTGAGTATTACTGAAGCCTGTTCATGGATTACTGCGTGCTCATTGGCCCTCGCCCACGGCTGCCCTGGCGCCATGCCGCTCTGGGATTGGTCCAGTCGAGGGTGTTGACATCAGCGGGGAAAAGATGTTGACATACATGTGTGGTTGGTGTTGGCATGGGAACGGTTTTAGATTCTAAATTATAGAGATACACTCGCTGTAAAGCCATCCTAATGCTGCCAATCTCCCTGATCCAGAAGAGTGATTTTTATACGGTTAGCTGCTTTCCTGTAGCGTGTTCAAACGGGTTTAGTCGCATGATGATCCTATACCGTTGTCATATGTGTTAGCTGATGTTCCTAACATGTATTTAAATGTGTTTTGCTGATTTCCTGTTGGCATTTGCGATGTGTTAAGCTGATGCTCCTATAGCGTATGCAAATGTATTTAGCTGATGTTTATGTACCGTTTTAAATGTGTTTAGATGATGTTGCTGTAGCCTAGTCAGCTGGTAAAATGTTTATGCATATCAGTCAGAAATTATCCAAGTGATAAGCCCAACTCTTTTTGAAGGCATTTTGCTGAGTGGGACTTCATATTGAGTTACCTCTAATAAAATCATAGAAGAAATCAGATAAAACTAGGGACACTTAACCCTTGAAGGGGCCCTGATTGAGTGGTTTTCAATGTTTGTAACATCCTCGAATGCGACATCACAGTAAACAACACATTAAGCACACCACTCACACACGTGTCTGGCATTTGTGCACAACTGTTTTTTTTCAGACACACATGGATGGATTCATCAGACAGGGCGGTATTAGTAATGGCTGTGTATGTAAGCCAGCATGTTTATGACGGTATGTGGGAGGGAGGGAGAGAGAGAGAGAGAGTACAGCGTACAGCGTTGTCCCTGCTTGACCTCTGGGTGGGTTAGTGGTTGAGGGGGGGCACTAATGCAGACTGATGCATAAAACAAGACCCTTTGGCAGCACAGCGGAATGTTTAACTAGAGGAAACTCATCGCCTCTGGCTTTCTTCTCTGTGCTTTTATTTTGGCAAAAGCCAATCATTCCTCGGGGAAAATAAACGTATGTTTGTTCAATAATTTAGCATGTGTTCAGGGCAACTATATTGTATCCAGGCGAGGTCCGAGTTCAGGAAGTACACATTTAAAATGCCAAGCTATAGAGGATGCACCAAGGTGACTTACCAGTGCAAAGTAACCAGGGGTAACCAGGGGTATCCCACGAGTATTCCACTAAAGAACAAATGTGAGGTACTTGTTTAGTAGTACATTCAGCTCAGTGAGTTCATTCATTATTTCACTCCCAATTCTTTTCAGAGCGACTATTCAACTTTTTACTTCTCACAACTCCAACTAAAAGGCAGACCCAGGGTCGCTGGCAGCTCCTGACATCGGGAAAGCATCGGCAACCAACTTGTAACCATAGCAACAGTGAGTCAGTCGGTTGTCACGGAAGGGATGAGGTTGCCAGATCTCAAAAAAAGAAAGAAAAGGAAGCAAATCCAGCCGTCAACCTGAACCCGGGGCTGCCGGGTTTGGTTTCAGCAGGATGGTACAGGATGTAGAGCTAGAGGCTTGTGGGTTCCATCCTGGGAGCAGTGAGGTGTCGTCGAGCAAGGCAGTCAACTCACAGACTTACAGCTTCTCACAAGCGGCATATTCAGCTGGCCCCACAGTCGGTGTGCTAGTGTGTGAATGCATGAATGCTAAGCATGCTGTGTGTGTTATAGTTGATAGACATTCTGCTCACCATCCAGGAAGTGCATGTTCCAGTCCTCACCTGACGATAAAAAGTTTCCCGCCAGCATGGAGTTGGAATGATGAAGTGTTGAGAATCCTTACCGTTGGGACATTGATCAGACATTTGTTGCTCGTAAGTTACTCTACTCCTGGTTGAGGTAAGCGTTGGACATATCCAACGGGATGGTTTCCACACTCCCAGACTTGTTTTTTGTCGGCAGAAATTGTCAACACACTCTACTGATTGAAACACAACGAGGTGACATTAAATTGTAGTTTTCCTTTTTCACAACATTCTAGGAACCATTTTTGCCATATTTCCTAAATGTAATGACCTCATTATGTTTCCAGGAACTTGATTTGGAAAAAAATGAATGATTATCGCAGGCACGTCCAATTTCACTGTCTGTAATGTGTAGCCATAATTTGATAGAGAGCGAGAGCGAGATAGAGATAGAGAGAGAGAGAGAGAGAGAGAGAGAGAGAGAGAGAGAGAGAGAGAGAGTGAGAGAGAGAGAGCAAGAGAGCGAATCCTACCCCATCACAGAAGCCCAGAAAGACTGACATTTTCCATGTACTTACTGAGTTGAGGCTTTTATTTTGTCATATAAGGTTCCTGTTTGAAAACAGTCAATTGTCAATTGATAGAGGCACTTCTAGTTTTGAGCTGTTCTGATCTTCCTTCAGGACCGGCCGTCCTTGAAGGTCACATCCAACACGTTTTTGCTTTGAAGGCAAGTCACTGAAAGCAGGCTTTTATCAACCCTGTCCTGCTGTATTTACTTTGATGGTCAGAGCAGAGTCTTTCCTAAAAATCTGAAAACATTCTGTACGTCAATACTTAAAAGTCCCATGACATGCCACCAGGTGTGAGTGTGATTAGCCGTTACAAGCCGTTTTGAAAATCTGCCCCTTCTGAAATCACAAGTGGGCGTGTCGACCTAGATGTGTGATGGACAGATGAGCAACGTTTGCTAAAGTCCACTGGGTAGGCTGGTAGACTGATCTATCCAGCTCATATTTAGGTGGAGACGCCCACTAGTGATGTCATAAGGGGCAGATTTTCAAAACAGCTTGTAAGCCTAATCACACTCACACCTGGTGGCATGGCATGGGACCATTAAAACAGACAAAAACAATTAATGGATTCATTCATTTCTGTTTTAAAGGAATCCACTTTTGTACTTACCATAGTATGTGACGTTTTTGCACTGGACGAATCGATGGCTGATTTACCATCCTGGGCGACTGCGGCCCTTTGAAGAGTACCACCTCCTGATTACGTCTCCCGGTGTGGCGGCCCGAGGTTAAAGAGAAATCAACCAGGGCTAATCATGTTAAATGGCTCTCTTAATTGATCTTAAATACCAAGAAGCGACCATTGATTCAGCACAATAATCCCCCCTCTCCTCCTCCTTCCGCAACCCCACTTTAGTCATTACAACTCTTAGCGGTATTCACAGCTATACTCTCTCGGCCGGGCCCCGCGTGTTTATATATATATACACACACTTCACATTTATTATGTATGTATGTTTGCTTCCTGCGGAGGGAATTTAGTGGATCTTCCCTCAACTGAACTTGTGTGTTGATGATAAGAGCGTCGGAGCCAGGGGAGCATGAGAAGGGCTATCTAACCCTACTGGGAGCAGACGACACACTGATCAGACCCTGTGTTTTAGGACTTATTAGTGTTAACATGTCTGGTGATAAGGCCCTGGCGCTGCACATTCTGCCGGCCGTGGGGGTATTTGTCAAAGGATATCGGCATCAGCGTAGCAAAAGATATCGCCGGGACTCTTGGTTTTGTGTGGGTTTGTGTGTGTGTGTGTGGGGGGGGTTGTGTGGGTTTTTGTGTGTGTGTGTGTGTGGGGGGAGGGGGTTTGTGTGTGTGTGTGTGTGGGGGGGGGTTGTGTGGGTTTTCGTGTGTGTGTGTGTGTGTGTGTGTGGGGAGGGGGTTTGTGTGTGTGTGTGTGTGTGGGGGGGGGGTTGTGTGGGTTTGTGTGTGTGTGTGTGTGGGGGGGGGGTTGTGTGGGTTTGTGTGTGTGTGTGTGTGGGGGGGGGTTGTGTGGGTTTTTGTGTGTGTGTGTGTGGGGGGGGGGTTTGTGTGTGTGTGTGTGTGTGTGTGTGTGTGTGTGTGTGTGTGTTTACGTATCACTGTGTGTGTGTGTGTGTGTGTGTGTGTGTGTGTGTGTGTGGGGCAAAGTCTACCTGCGTGAAGCGCTATTTAAGTGTTTTGGTGCGTGGTGCGCCATATAAGTGTACACATAGCAGTGCCTTGATATTTAGTCCACCCTCCACATTATTCACGTTAGTCATGCACGGCCGAAACAAACACTGATTGTTTAGGCCCATTTTTAATTAGTTGCCTTAATTTCACAGAAATGGTAATATCTACTAAAATCCACCCTCTGAGTGTTCCTGCAGGCGCCCTCTCCTCCCTGTGCTCCTCTGTCTGACTCACAGCAGTGCACCCAAACGGGAGCGGCGGTAGCTGGTTACCGAGGGTGACCGTGTCCCCTCTAATTGATTAAGTAGACGGCAGGAACCCAAAGACACCGCCTCCTCCTCCCGGGGCCGTTCCCCGGTCCCCGCAAGACAAGGCGTGTGTGTGTGCGTGCGTGCGTGTGTGTGTGTGTTTGTTTTCATCATCAGTGTGGCGGGGTTCCCGTCTGAAGGAAACAGTTTTTTTTTTAAATAGCTTGAACACCACTTAGTGTACTTTGGTGAGCGTCAGACGAGCAGGGCGTGGGTAAACAGCGACGGCAGCCTGGGTGCGTTCGTATTGAACGGGGTTATATATAGACCAGCCTCGCGTCCCCGTTTTACCGGCAGGCAAACACTCGGGGGGATGATTACGATTTGGAGGGTGACGTTACAAACCGTCTTCTATAAAACAGGCGTTACATAAGACCCATTATGTGTTGCGTAACGTCTCCGTTCTGAGGTTCACTCGTGTCGGTGCAGTTCCGATGCATCCGAGTCACGTCGGCTGTGGGAGTCGCGGTCGGAGAGCGGAACACGGGTGTGAACGGGTGTGAAAGGTGTGCTCTGCAGCATGGCTCCTGATTCGGGCCACCGTTGGGGACTATGCTCTTAAGCTCCTTTGGAAGCTAAGTTTAGTGTGTGACATTACACTGTGGTGAGTTGGAGCTGCACGTGGGATGAGCAGCAATCTCTAAAGTAGCAGGCTAATCGCCAATTAGCTCTCAGTACACACGCTTGTACGCGCACACACACACACACACACACACACACACACGTGCATGCGTTTGTTAACACACAAACTGAACAACATGCCTTGAAGGGATACTCCAACTTTGTGTGGAAATCTGGTTATTTCCGCTTAGCCACAGTAAAATGTGAAGCACCACACCATGCCAGCTTTTCCAAGGTAAAAACAGTTTAGTGATTTCACTCAACAGAAGCTGTTTTTTTTGTGCAGCAGGTATTACATTCCCAACTTTACTTGTGTGCGTGTGTGTGTGTATGTGTGCGTGTGATGCTTCTGTCGACCAGTTTGTTTTTGTTTCTTAGACTTGTGTGTGTGTGTGCCTGACAATGCACGTTTTAGATCTGACACCAGATCTTTCTTGTTGAGATCTCTTCTCGGGGTGAAGTTCTCTAACCCCAGACAGCATAGATATTGAACCGGGTATTGAACCTGGAAACTGTTAGGGAATTATACTTTGAATAATGAATTCAGAATTCTAAAAATCATACTTTTTTGCATAAAAATTGAAGAGCAGATAAAAAGGAGAAGATCTTAGTGCTTCTCTGGTGAAGGACGAGTGAGCGTGATTGGGTGTGGCGGTCGGCTCCAGGTTCGAGGTGTCCTCGACAAACTCCTGTTGTTTCAGCTCTCGTCTCAGAGGGGAGGAACACCGACGCGTTGGTGCCGTCCTGAAATCCACTCTTACCTGGATTTGTGCCCTATCATGAGTAAATGATTGTCGTCATGTTACGTATCTGAGGTGATCTTCTTCGCTCTGACCAAGGCTGGTATTATATCACATGACCATAAGTTGTTGGGAGGGGGCAGGGGGCATCTTGCTCTAAGAATAGTCCACCGTTTCAGAATTCACCATGGCAACTTGGAGGGTTATTCAGATAGTTAACAGGTGTCCTTAGGTGCTCGGTCCCACCTGTCCCAAAATGGCTAACTGTTCCCTTTCCCATTCTGATTGTATTATTGCAATTGTATTAATAATAATAATAATAATTTCTAAGACTGGATTATTGTTAACATGGCTGGTTGATACTTCCCCGTTACTTATTCCCATCATGCAGTGCTTTCTGCTAACTTCCTTACTGTGACCTAGGCATAACACCAAACAGAAACTGTTTCTAATGTCATATGCTGAACTTCCTGGAGCCTGATGGATACTGAGATAATGAGGCCCAAACCCGAGCTCTGTTAGCTGAAGCTGAAGGAACAACACCCATCCTCTTTCACTCCCTGGAGGTGGAAGAGGAGGAGGAGAAGGAGGAGAGGTGGTGGTGGGGCGGTGGAGGTGGTGAGGGGTTGTTTCCTAGCTGCAGCTGCTGTTGTGTTGTCAGGCTTCTAGCTTTCTGCCACACTAGACCTCTACGTTGCAAGCCAATAGTGAAGAGAGAGAGAGAGAGAGAGAGAGAGAGAGAGAGAGAGAGAGAGAGAGAGAGAGGGGGAGAGGAGAGAGAGAGAGAGAGAGAGAGAGAGAGAGAGGGGGAGAGGGAGAGAGAGAGAGAGAGAGGGGGAGAGAGAGAGAGAGAGAGAGAGGTGTCATCAGCTGTCTGTCACAGCCTTCCTGAAGAAGGGACTTCGCACTCTCTAGAAAGTTTTGAACGATATAAACTTTCTCCTAGAACAGCCTTTCCTAGCTCATAATCTACAGCACTGTCTATGTGCACGCAGACTTTTCTCAGTATTTAATTCTGTATCCCTTTATAAAGAACATGAAACGGAAATGGGCTTTTTAGCTTGTCAGCAGATTTCCTCCCAAACTTCTGACACTAAGTCTGTACGGCCGGAACACACAGTTGGCTTTTCAGTACCATCGTTTTCTAATGAAAAAAGTCAGACCATGACACCTCCTACAACTGGATTAACTAAGTGATGTGGAGACAGTTCTCAGGCTGATGATCTGTGTGAACAGGGATGTGTTGGACTTGATGATGATATTAAGGATTCAATAATTATTTCATTTCAATATTAGGAGATCATTTAAAAGGTTGTCTATGTGTCTGTTCTACATCATCTGCTGTACTTTCAAGTTCCTTAACTGATTCAGCCAATAAATTCAATGATCCATGATTTCAAATCAGCCTTGTTTACCTGGTGGCCATCTTGAATCTTAATACTGCAGTATTTTGTACATTGTATTAATAATTTTCCTAACACTGGATTAGGCTTAGTGTTAAATTGGCTAGTTGGTAATATGACAACTCAAAAAATCCTGGCCACTTCTCTGTTACTTATTCCCATCATGCAGTGCATGCGTGCACACTTCCTTACCGTGACCTAGGCATAACACCAAACACAAACTGAACTGTTCTAATGTAATTTACTTAGAGGTTAAAAATAGTCTTTGTGTCTGTTCTCAGCTGCTGTACTCTTAAATTCCATAACGGATTCAGCCGATACATTCAATAATCCCTGTTATCAAACAGCAGCCTTATTCACCCGGCGGCCATCTTGTTTTTAAACATAGCCTGGGGCTGTTTCCCAAAGTGAAGGAAGCATGCTCAACGGCTTCCCTTTTAAGGACGCTACGTCATAGAACGCCCACAAGCACTGTTCCTATGTTGAGAACACTCGGAAATTCGCACCCTTTTCGCGTCCTTTATTTTTGAGAATTCCGAGATTTTTCAAGGATGCATCGATGGATCCTCAACGAGCCAAAATACCCACAGTCCTTTGCGTTCACACACTGCACGGGATATTTAAAAATTGCGCATAGAAAGCAATACACATTGCTTTTCACAAGTGAAGTTATTTGAACATGTTCAGAAATATTTTGTGCCGTATTGCTTTTTATAGATTAATCATGTAAATGCAAAAAATGAACCTGTGCGATTCCTTTTAAACATTTTTGCAATGTAATGATAAGCTATATTTTGCATGGATTGATTTGTTTTAATATGTAAGTAGGTGGTGTTAAAACAAACTACTGTCGCCAATAACAATTTCATCAATTCAAATATTAAAATATTTAACACTTGAGCAATATTAAAAAGAGGAAGCAGAACGCTTCCACACTAGCAAGGCGTTCCAAACTCTGAACGCTACAAACACTAGGCAGCACTCTAGCTTCATCTCCATAGGACGCGACTAGCAAGGAAGTGTTCTAGCAAGGCTGCAGCCTTCACTTTGGGAAACAGCCTGGGCCTATTGACCAGGCTTAATGACTCCCTGACCTCCGACCCCTGGAAGTCGCTGGTCCATGCCTTGTTGTGCTGCACTGCAGAACTTCAAGAGACTTTTCCATCAGAAGTCGTTGAATAAACCCCAGTCCTAAGTGGAGCTAAAAATAAATCCACGGCCAACTGGCACCAAGAAATGTGTGTGATTGCTTCCTGTGGTTAAATATTAACTTTGAATTGCTCTCAGAAATGAAATTGGTCTGTTTAGAGAAAGAGACAGTGTGTGTGTGGGGGGGGGGGGGGGGGGGGGGGGAGAGAGAGAGAGGGACAGAGAGAGAGAGAGAGAGAGAGAGAAAAAAAAACTGACAGGAAACCATTCATTGCACGACCCTACGCACATCCCGTACGACGAGCTGTCAGAGGGTGTTGCCCGGCAACCGTAGGGGTTGCCAGTTCGATCCTCGGCTCCTTGTGGAGTAGTTAGTGTTACCATAGGCTCCCATGTGCATCTGAATTAACTGTAAGTCACATTGGATTCAAGCATCTCACACTAACTGACTCAATAGCAAACACTGAAGGTAAAACTGCTGTCGAGTCCGGTATTTCTGTCGACGTGTGAGATGCCTACTGTGTTCAAATTTAAATTCAGCTCTTCCAGTCAATTGTACCGTACACTACAGAGGCCGACGCTAGAGCTATTTTTTTTTATCTCTACACGAAAGCTTATGTTCAATGTTCCCCTCATTAATAGTTTAAGAACATTAGGAATGGTCGGTGCTCATGTAAGTCAGTTTGTTTAGGCTATCTTCCTCTCCAAGGTGTTTTTTTGTTAATGTGTGACTGCCCCCCTTTAGAGACTGTGTCAACTGTCGAGAGAATTCGTTACGTCCTCTTAAGATAACCAAAGCTCGGAGCTGTGGTTTCAGAGAGACGCTTGAATAGGCAGCGGAAGAACCGAGCAACAAAAGCTTCTTACTGCCACAGCCCGCTCCCACAATTAAATTGTATTTCCCCATTTTCTATTCATGTATACTCACTACATAGTTGACGCTTGCATAGCAGTGAGAGCGGTGCAGAAGAGCCCTGTGTTGTACTGTGCATTTAATGAACGAAGAAGAACCCGCACTTTGAAACACAGGATGGGATGAGTACATTTAAAAGTCCAACCTCACCACTCATTATGTTTCTGGGGTTTTCTGGGAACCAGCTCCTTACCTGCAGGAGAGAGTGGCTGGGGGTGCATTACTGCTGTTTCTAGTTGGGCTGGGGGATGTTAGGCTGTAGCCTGAGTGGGGATGCTAAGGTGGGGTGGCAGTTTGTCTGCGGGTGGGCGCCAAGTGGTGTTGGTGGGGGGGGGGAGGGTAGCTGGGGGGGCATTACTGCTGTTTCTAGGGGGTGGGGGGGGGGGATGGTTAGAGTGCAGTGTGTTGGTGCGGAAGGGTTTATGGAAAGCTATGTATACAGAGGTCTTATCCTATATATACACTACTCCTCGTCCATCCTCCAATAGGAAGGAAGGAAGAAATGTGTGTTTGTGTGTGTCTCTTTGGTAAAACACCTAGCGTGTGGTGGCCATGAAGGTGCGTATGTCAGAGCTCACGGATCGCCTAGCTGCCATGTTAGCGCTACACCTGATCAACACATCCTCGCGACACAACGACGCGTGATATTCAATCAAACGCCAGACTAGCACGCTCGCCTGTGAAACAAACACAAATCTCAACAGATTTTTTAATGTGTGAACGTGTGAAATGACTGTCTGCGATTGTTCTCCTTTCCCATTACTCGAGATTCTTCGGTAAGTGGAAAACCAGAACAAAGGGAAAAACAGAACAATTGGAAAACCAGAACAATTGCAAACCATCATCTGGTTATTGGCCAAGAAATGATTGCCCTCTCCTAATGATTACATTCTACTCTACAAGTTGCGTATGTTGGTCGACAAATAAGAAAATCCTCTTGTGTTCATGCGCTTCTACGGGGAGCCGCGGTGTGTGCACAAGGCTGGATGGAATGGAGGAGGGAAGGTTTGTGTAGGTGTGTGTGCAGACTGCTGGGGTTAGGAAGCAGGAGGGGGTGTGTGTGGGTGTGTGTGTACCTCTCTGCCTTTGCATATGTGCTTCTGTATGCATGCTGAGTAGATGTAAATATTTGTGCATGGGTGTCGGGTAGAACATTTTTGTGTGTATCTGTGTTTGTGGGCCTGTGTGTGTGTCTGTGTCCGTGTGTTTGTGTTTGTGCGCACAGTTTTGTGTGTGTGTGCTGCCCTGTGTTGGAAGACAGCCCTGTGTGTGTGTCTGCGTTGGTATGGTTTGTGATTGTGCGCACATTTTTGTGTGTGCGCGCAGGTGTAGGGATGCAGCCCTGTGCGTGAGTCGGTGTGTCTTTGTGTGTGTGCATGTGCACGCTCCAGTGGGTAAACATATTCTGAGAGACTCTGACTGTGTCAACATCAGACGACTACACGACGACCTCCCTAGTCCTCTGTACTCGGCGCTCCGCTCGTCCTCCCTCTGTCGCCACCTCTCATCACCCGGACACCGGGAGCGATGAGAACACAGCTCAGGTCTGTGCCTCGCCGCGCGGAGACCACATGCCTCTCTTATTTCACGCTCTCACCTCTGAAATGGAGCTGAGCAGCGTGGGCAGAGGAGCCGACTGCCGCGCCCCCCGGCCCCCTTCATGAAGGAGGGGAGTCGTTTTACAGGAAAACGGCGGAGGAGGGTTTCAGCTGCCTGCTGGCCATCTAGCGCATTGGCCCCTGTCCACCATTTTACGTCCAGGCATTTAGCACAGCGGTTGTGGCTGGAGGGAAGACTAGGTGTGCAGTGATATGTATATAAGACCTTTGAGGCAGAGGGCGTGATGCGTTAAGGCCCTAATACAAAGAGACGGGGAAGGGACCTCGGTAACAATGACCTCATCTTTCCGATCTAGATCTTTTTCATACGTTGTGATACATGAATTGTCATTACAATGGAAACCAGAAGAACAACAAAAGGGTTATAGTTTAATTATAACTAGCAATAACCTTCATGGATCATTGTTTACTGGTCATTATTTATACCTTTAAATGTTTTCTTTACTGAGCTGTGCAAACAAGTGATAATTGAAGTGATAATTTCCTGTTTTCTAATCATTATTTATTTAAAGAAAAAAGAACAGCTTCGAATGACTTACAGGTGATGGTTTTATTTCCCCAGAAATGTCAAGTCAAATTAAATCGTACCTGAAGAATCTTAAATAATCAATCATGTGTCGTGGGTTAGTATGCTGGGTTGATGTGTGCGAAGCTTATCGCTAGATGCTAATCAGCTCAGTGTGAAAGACCGCGATGCCATGCACCGCTTAACCGACTTAACGGCCAGGCACTGATGCTAGCAGGCCACCGCTTAGCTGAAGCCCGGCCACACATCACACTCCCACTCAGGAGCCAATCAGCGCAGGGAAGGAAAGCGGACTCTGGCCAATAAGCACACTTTTAAAATGGCAGCATTAATGGTTAGCGCGCAAACCTGTAGCGACCACAGGTTTGATTCCCCCCTGCGGTGTTATGCTGGCTCTCCTCACTGAGGGAACAAAAGGCCATAACACACATATATATATATATAATATATATGGTCTGTTTTAGTGTTTAATGGTAGCCGTATCACCTGTGTTGTCCTTAAACCGAGGAGGTTATCAATCCTCACAGTGGTGTGTGTTGGTCGGTGTGTTGACGGGGTCTAGCGGCGGCCACAGCGCCGCCATTACCCGCGCCGCCCGGGCTAGTGTTTACTAGTGTTTACCGTTTACTGTTCCTGCCTGTTGTCGTGTTTAGGATGATTCCACGTCTGGCGTGCCCCACTGAGGAGGAGATAAGTGTTGGCGGGAAGAACGCCCTCGCATGTGTTGTGTTGTGTCGGGGAAGGGGGGGGGCTCTCACTCGGAGCGACGGCAGACAGTTTGATGGCCCTTGGTCGACAGAGGGCCGACCATCAGCGGGGGGTGTACCGCACGCCGGTGCTGAAGAGGTCCCTCGGTTACCCCGAGTGCTAGCGTGGCAACCAAGCGCCACTTCATTAACTTACATTCAAGATCCATCATTGTTTGGGCCCACCCTGCAGAATAGCTTTAAATGGACTATATAACAGTTACTTCCTCAATAATCAGAATTTATCGTCGGTATAACTAAGGGGTCGCGGTGAAAAATGTGCTTTATTATTTCTTGTTTTTGGAGCACAGAGGCAGCTGTGTGTACAGTTGGAGACCAGGGAATGCGGCCATTTACATATTGTCAGGCTTTTCTATCTGGTGCTGTTCTATCATTGCCAAAGTGCTAAATTATTCATATCCTCCTGTCGCCAAGGAATATAGTTTGGTCCAAGGACAAATACTATGAATATTATGAATGATTGAAATATAAATCATATATACTGTAAGCATTGACTGCATCCAGGTCAACTGAATTTTGTGTTCTGTAGTTATGGTTTCTATGGTGACAGTACGAGGCCCAGTAATAAGGTTTGGGATAGCGTTGTAGTTTTATGGTTTGGTTGGCAGTAGAAGGTTGTAGCAGTATCGATGTGGTTGACAGTATGAGCAGCAAGTTGGGCTGAATATTTGGTTGAATTTCAATGTACTGAAAAGGAATGTAATAGAAAATGTCTTATCATGACTGTCAGTAAGGGGGAGCAGGTACACTTTTTACCTGTTTTAAAAGCTTTATTTTCATATATATATATATTTTCAGCTTTATTTAATGATCTATATATTTTTATGTATCACGTTTCCGAGCCACACGTGGTCGTCCACAGCAGCGACTGTAGTCGTACACTCCCATCCAACCAGCCGCCATGTTCACATCCAAACTGCAGCGTGGAACACACATGGAACAAAAGTCCACTATTGTGACTGGCTGTATGATGATGATGATGATGATGATGATGATGATCCTCATCATCTCTCCATCGTGGTTTGTACGAGGTGACGGGGAGAGGAACTCTGCTTGTGCGTCTCGTAGCGAGTGCGTCCCCTCTCCCCTTTGGTGTAATATGTTCTCATTACTTCCTCGTCAGCCTCACCCGTGGCCAATCGGAGCTGACAGCCTGAGTGCACATGCACATGTTCTTAATCACTTCCCATTTGCCTCTCCAGTGTGCATGTGTCAATGGCCAATCAGAGGGCTCGGAACCCGCGTGTGTGAATAGCCAATCAGCAAGCTCCGAACTCTTGCCTGAAGTGTTCCCTGTGGTGTGTTCCCAGCTAACGGTTATGACCAGGGCGAAGAGCCTGTTGTTGTTGTTGTGCTTGTTTTGCACTAGCCTTTCTGGGAGGGATAGTGGCATGATAGTCTAGCTATCAGGGTGTTCACCCAGCCGTAAAGTTCTAGGTGCAAAGCCCATTATCCCCAGTACCTGTAGGCATCCTTTAGGAAGAAGCCTCCTATCGCCCACCTGTACATTAATGACATTGATATACATAAAAGCATTGTTGCTCTCTCTGTTGTTCTGCATAATGACTGTGTATTTTCGAGACAGCATCCAGTGCTATTCATTTTTCTGTGTTCTAGGCTGTAAGACGTGTCTATTAGCACTCCACTGATAGGCGCAGAGATTTAGTTACTGATTAAATCTAAAACACTCAGTTACGGACGCCTAAGAAACCGTAGCCTTCGCTTCACCCCGAGCTTACACAGAGGAAGAATATGGTGCCTAATAGTCTTGTAGTATAGGGGAAATGGCAGGATTTAACATGCCTCTGCAATGGAAATAATGGCTGAGTGGGTGATGGATGGACGGGTAGAGAGATGGAGATGTGATATCTGGATGATTTACACATGGATGGATAGATGGATGACATATGGATGGAGACAGCTATGGATAGAGAGAAGGAGAGATGGATAGCGACAGATAGAGATTGATAGATGATGAGTTGAAAGTGGATGATATATGAATGGATGGGTGACAGACAGACGGCATTCAACTTTCTGTTTCTACCAGATACTCATTTTATATTTAAATTGCATGAAAGTGAGCGTTATATAAAACCTCATGTTGTAGGCGTATTACTTTACTCTCGCTTCGAAATAAAAAAATTTAAACATATAAATAAAACCTTCAAAGATTGCATGAAGACAGTTTGATAGAATTCCAACAAGATTAAAAGCAGTTTCCCTCATCTCCTCTTCGTCAGGGCGTGGAAGACATTTTACAGCTTGTTTACCCTCATCTGCGTCGAAGAGACCGCCGAAGACACCCGGTGCTTTGAAAAGTCTTTTTTGATGAAGGCCGACTGGGATGCAGAGGTATCTGAAGAGAGCAAGCAGGTCCTATCAACTGTGTGTGTGTGTCCTAGTGTGTGCCTGTTATCTATGTGTGTTTTTGTGTGTGTGTGTGTGTGTGTGTGTGTGTGAGTGTGAGTTTGTGTGTGTGTGTGTGTTTGTGTGTGTGTGTGTGTGCCAGGAAGAGGATCCAGTCTATATATAGACCATCAGTGAGGGAGATGAATCTACAACAAGCTGGCATTTCAAAATAAAAGCCTCTCGAGAACTGGCTGTCACTACTCTCTCTCTCTCCCCAACTTTTTATGGATCTCTCTCAATTCAATCTCTGTGTCTCTCCCCTGCGTACTTCTACCCGAGCACGGTACTTCAGTATAATATAACTAGGATATATACTTGTGCTTTGACTTTCCAGAGTGGGGCTTTGTACTTTTACTTGTGTAGAGTGCACATGTACCTCTCCCCAGCCCTGAGCTTCCTGTAGGACAGTCCTGACTGACGTTATTAACATCATACTGGTCGTCATGACAGACACGAAACTCCCGCTAAACGAGCCGACCCAGCGCCCCATGGTAACGACCTCTCGTGACCTTGCGGCCTCGGAAGGTTCTGGAGACAGAGTACATCGCTGTTTCATAATCGCTGTGCTTCACAGGGCGGAGGTCCGTGTACTTCCTGTGTAGTTGGCTCAAATGCACTGCCTATGTTGGCTCCAAGCCCACTGCCCAACATAGGCAGTGCATTGGAATACCCAACTATAGAGTGCTGGCCGAAGTGGACCGCCACCGGTTATACTTGTGTGCCAAACTAAACCTCTGAAAACAGCCAACCACCACTGGCCAGATGTTGTGTTGCTTGGGCGATCTGCAAGCAGCCTACCTGAGGCGGTATTTCCACCAGCCCCCTCCCAACCTAATTTGAAGCATTCAAACCGCAAAGCGTCCATGTTATTATGGACATTGATCCATCTTTATAGACAACCTTATGGACAATGGTGGATAACAATATTTGATAAACGAGAATATATCAGCAACAATAGCCAAATGTATTCAACGATCATTGTTTAGTTTCTGGTTCCCATTTTCCCAGCTAGCACTTCAGGCTATGAAAAACATTCGAAGTCAAACATCTAACATACATAAGATCCTGCAGAGGGCAGAGCAAGGTGAAGTAAACTGAACGAATGAGCTCCATCCGAACAAGATTTCCCAAGTATCCGCGTCTCATGCTCGTAGGTGGAGTTTGGAGTTGGAGTAAGTTGCTCAGCTTTGTGATGACTCGGCGTTGTGTTAGTTTGTAAAGCAACCGGCTCCGCCGGGTTCTGTAATCCATCGTCAGGCTCGGGTGGATGTGGGGGGGTCGGGGGTGGTGGGTGGAGTCTTAGCCGGCCCTGATGAAGGCGAAGGTCTTACA
The DNA here is from genome assembly GCF_949987615.1 of Pollachius pollachius. Taxonomy (NCBI): domain Eukaryota; kingdom Metazoa; phylum Chordata; class Actinopteri; order Gadiformes; family Gadidae; genus Pollachius; species Pollachius pollachius. The sequence continues at coordinate 15,545,340 of NC_136949.1, read as the reverse complement.
GCTTCAGACAAGCGTGATGCTAGGAGTAAAGGGGATTGCAGCGGTCAGATCAAACACTGCTCCTCGTCTCCCTCCTCCTCCTCCTCCTCCTGCTCCTCCAAAAAGATAATACCTTTGGTTCTGTGGTCTTAGGGTGATTGGGCCGGTGGGCTTTATGTCATGCTGTGGCAGGGGGATGGAGACGTTGGAGGGCTTGGGTTTATCTACTCCCCTTGTCAGGGGCCAGGGTTTAGGGTGTGCTGCTTTCTAAAGGGGGTTATTTGTGTCCACGTACGTGAATGTATGTTGCTGGCCTTCTCGGGGAGCGGTTCTGGTCTGGGGTCAGTTTATATTAATCCCACGTTTTGTTTGTCTTTAGGAGACTTCTTCTGTCCCCAGGCTTACTGTGGATTCAGATCCCTGTCTTTGAGGAGCAGGTAGGGGTTAGGGGGCATCCTGCTCTGGGATGCCCACAGGTTAGCCCGCGCTGCACTCACAGCCTTCGACTGGGAGTCGAGCTCTCTTACCCTCCCTTTGTGTATTGAAGGAAGTTCAGCCATGCTCCACACACGTCTTCCATTCGTTATGAACCCACTCTGGGACACAACCAGAAGCATCGCCTTAGCCCTGAGACTCGGACTGTGTGTGTGTGCGTGCGTGTTTGTGTGTGTCTGTTTGTCTGTGTCTGAGTCTGTGTTTGCGTGTGGATGGGTGTGTGTGTCAGTGTGTTTGTGTGTGTGGGGTGAGGGCGGGAAGAGGGGTTAGCTGAGCGAGGTCAGCGATCAGGTCGTTTTAATCAGCAACGCATGCCATTGTGACCTGACAGGCCCCGCCCCCCCTCCCCCAGCCGGGAGTCGGTTCATTTCAACCCAGTTGACTTGGTTCTGCTCACACACGCTGGCTGAAACCCGGCTGTAAACACGGCTTCCTCTTGCAGACTTTGACTGCTATTAATTCATGACTATTATTTTATCATTTAGCAGATGGTGTAAGGAGTGATGAACAGTGAATTCAGATGCAGGTTGTTAGAGGTGTAGTTTGTAGGAGGATTTAGTGGCATATAGCAGTAGGGTTGCAGATAGTTAACAACTCAATAGCATCCCCGGCGCCAAGCCCCCAGCTCTCAGTTTTAGACCGATTTAGCAGAAGCCACGGTGGTCTGTGCCAGTAGGTGCTTCCAAAGGAAGTGATCGTCTACGACAGCATCGCTCAGCCAGTTTTCCAGTGATGAGGTTTCTTGATAGATTTATAAATCGTTGTTACTTATTAATCTTTTTATAATTCTGCACCATAAAGGCAGCGGGCACTTCTACTCTTTATGCTATCTCATCACTTTTGGTGTTGTTTTGGTGGATGCCTGGTAGAGTTGTGATCTTTAGTCTCGCTCTGTGGTCATGTCTCAGAGCGCAACCAGAGCTGCATAACAGAACCATCGCTTTAGGGAAAATCACCGGAGGATCAGCCGGTCAATATTTAATAAGGACTTCATACTCGCACTCAAACTGCACTCTGTCATTCACACTTTGTCTTTTAGTCTCTCTCTCCCTCTCTCTCTCTCTGTCTATCTCTCTCTCTTTCTATCTCTCTCCCTCTGTCTCCCTTTCTCTATGTCTCTGAGTCTCTCTCTCTCTGTCTCCCTCTGTTTCTGTCTTTGTCTCTGTGTCATTCTCTCTGTCTCACTCTCACTCTATCCCTCTCTCTGTGTTTCCCCCTGTCTCTGTCTTTGTCTATCTCTCTCTCTCTCTGTCTGTCTCTCTCTGTCTGTTTTTGTCTCTCTCTGTCCCTCTCTCTCGTTTGCTGTCTGTATTCCTCTCTCTTGTGCAGTCCCTTATCTGTGTATTAAAACAGCCTTCCTGTTACAGTGGGATTTGAACATGTCAGCACAGTTGGTCCGGCCAGCTGTTCTGTACTGCACTCATCACGAACACACACAAACACGCACACACAGACACACACACACACACACGCATGTGACAGTCGCAACAAAATGCATAGACACACATTACACATTTACTCATTTACTCATACTCCTTCTGCAGATGGCCCATTATGAGTGGCCCATTAGGAGTCTTTGCTCACTGTGTGTGTGTCTGTGTGTTTGTTTGGGTGTGTGTCCGTGAGAGGTAGAGAGGAAGGGGGAGCGATGGAGGGTGCTAGATCGGGGTGAGAGGGGGAGAGAGGGAGGTAGACAGACAGTAGAGGAGGAGGCGGTGGTCGGTAAGTAGGGGTTGAGGCGTGATGGAGAAGGTGTGATGGAGGTTGTCAGAGGTGGTGGTGATGTTGGGGTGGTGCGGGTGGTGGGGACAGTGGGGAGGTGTTAAGTGTTGTGGTGGTGATGGTGGTGGTGATGGTGGGCTGGTGATGGTGGGGTGGTGATGGTGGGGTGGTGATGGTGGTGGTGATGGTAGGGTGGTGATGGTGGGGTGGTGATGGTGGGGTGGTGATGGTGGTGGTGATGGCGGGGTGGTGATGGTGGTGGTGATGGTGGGGTGGTGATGGTGGTGGTGATGGTGGGGGGGTGATGGTAGGGATGCTGGTGGAGGCCGTTGTGATGGCAGGAAAGAGGTGAATATCAAATCAGTAAACTGGGAGCTCCTCTCTCCTCCCAGCATAAAATACATGTATTGAGGTTAAATATTTATATTCGCTTTGAAATGGACTGGAGGAGTATATTGTCCCTCAAATAACCTTAACTGAAGTGGATCAATATTCTACGCAGGTACTTTCCACCCCTGGTTAGGCGGCAGATGAATTATAATCTCTGAAATGACATTTTTGTCACAAAATATTAAATATAATATTGTCTGCACAAGGGACAGTCTTTTGAAGGTCATTCCATTTCCACCTATGTCCACCATTTCATTTTCCTGCAATTTTATTTTCCTGCTCTTATTCCCCCACCTTTTCCTTGTACTATTACTAGAGGCAAAGGTATATTTTACTTCTTCCTTTATTGCCTGCAGCTGTAAGTATATTCCGACCGCCAGTGGATAATAGATATTAAACCGTCTAGAGAGATTTGTTCCTATCTAAACTTTAATTCCACAGGTGTAAACACATCTTTTGACCAATACAAATACACAACACATGCCTAGCTCCAATTTGATTCCACTTTTGTGTGCGGAAATGCGATAGACCTCATTGTATCTCACGAGCTTGAACAGAACACAATTGGCTTTGGTTTTATTAATAAACCCTTTTATTAATAATAATAAATGGGTTTTCCGATGTGGATTTGCTTTGAATACTGGGTAAAACTGTAGACATACTTTTATGCATTGTGTGTGGAAACGAGAAAGATGGTGAGATAATGAATGGAAGGATAATAGTCAGCATATATTCTTTCGTAATTTAGCCTGCGCTTTTATCCAAAGCGACTTATAAGTGAAACTGACCAATCTAAAGCTCTAATCAATACTGAAGGAACTGCAAAAAATGTGAAAGTGCTGCATTTGCATGTTCTCAAAGAACAGCCGGCAGAGAGCGGAGGAGCTGGCTATAGGAATAGGAAAGAAGACGTTGGTAGATTTTCTAAGTAGTTCTATTGAAAGCCATAATGGGACACTCCAAAACACAGCAGAACACATCTTGCAGTCCACGTTACTTTACTTTTCAATAGACACAAGCACAAACTCACACACACATACACATACAGTGTGCGAACTATACCGCTGCTTTCGGGGGGGGCTGACTTATATGGGGGGGGGGGCGATTATGCGTGTGCAAAGCATTGCACACGCAATGCTTTGCTTGCGTGTGCCTCAGAGCAAGGACTTACTCAAAACACATCCATTATTACAAGCCTGTATGCCTACTTGCCTTATGTCAGCACATATAAGCACATATCACAGCTAGCATCTGCCGAAGAACTCGCCTCTTGCTGCTTCTCAGACTCATTCGTCTTCGATTTTATAAATCCGAAATTTGCAAGTAGGTTTCCCTGTTTTTTTTTTGACATGACTGCAAAACATGAAATACGAAATTGAGCAGGTCCAGCGACTCCAGCGCAAATGGTCCAGAGCGGGTCTTTTTTTTCTGCGATGTCTGATTTAAAGTGACGTTTAAGACATAGCGCCCCCACACTTCAATGGTGAGGACAAGAATTGCATGTAGGCCGGTATCTTTATTAAAGTGAAATAGTGATTAATCACCCTCATGCGCAAATCATGCATTAAAAATTGCCTAATTTTATAAATGATCCATGATTATGACAATACAAAAAAAAAACAGCATTTTGCCAATATTTTAGAGCCCCCCCCAAAATGTAATTAATCATGTTCTCAGGGGAGCTCATGTCTCATTAAGGGGGGCTGAGACCCCCCTGGCTCCCCCAGTTCTACCCTGCACACACACACACACACACACACACACACACACACACACACACACACACACACACACACACACACACACACACACACACACACACACACACACACACACATTCACAGGTTTGACATGTGTACGTATCTATTTAGTTAAGTCATTCATGTAACTTCATTATAATTAAATTACTCCATTGTTTTGTCTCTATTATATTATGTCATTATTCTTGTCTCTTCCATGCCTTCTGATTTCTCTCTGGTGGTTTATTGTACGGATGTGTCATGTCGTCACGTGTCTGTCACGAAGCCTCACATGTGTGTTACCTCATAAATATGAATGTGTGAATATCACACTTCAACGGGCTGCATAGATCAGAGGCATTTGCAAGAGGCATCTGGGATTGTCTCATGTGTCTTCTGGAAGGCAGCTCTGATTGGCTGAGCTGGGACATGTTGATGGATGTTACCCAATGCTGCTGGATCTCTGGCCAGCAAACGTGTTTGTTAACTAATCTGGGATCCTGCAGTCCTACTATGTTACAGCAGAACTTCTGGAAGGCGATGGCACAGAGCCTGGGCTGCAAACCAACACTGCAAGGGGCGGAGTTAAGCCTTGCTTCCTGTTTCATTACACAGAAATTCAACTCAAGAGAAACTAAGTTGCACAAGAGGAGGATGATTTCAGATAGAGATTTTAATGTGTTTCAACTGCTGCCAGTCTGCAGTGTGGTTTTGAGACCTTTACGGAGACATTTTACCACCGCTGGCCGAGTTACAGATTGCTGCATTAAGCAACACGATTGGCCAAAACACATTTTAAGTGAAAGAAAGTGTTACACAACGTTTGCAAAGATTTGAGCTTCTCCTCTATTGTGAGACTGATTCTCATAATCAGACTTTTAATATTAATCCAACAATTAATCTAAAATGAAAGTGTATTTGATTATTATTATAAAGTTTGATTGAGACTAGGTCAAAAAATCACACCTAAGATATTCGTATTCATCTGAAAATTAAATGTATTCAGTTTTGTATCTAAATTATAAGACTAGTAAATCAAGATGGAAAATGAGGAGACTAGTTCCAACAATCAGATATAATAATCAAAGGTGTATTCATCTGAAGTTAAAATGTAGTTGATTATAAATCTCAAGTCTGATTGTGCTACTAGTTCTGATCAGACTTGGTTATTAATCATTTTTTTACTAGTTCTATACAAACCCAAGCAAAAGTATTAAATCAGCTGTATCAAACATTATCCAAATAATTGTTGAATTAAAACGGTTCCTTCCACTTCAAACAGTAAGCTCTCGGTTAAACATTGACTAAAAGTTGTTTTGGGGAGAACTATTGTGGTAGTCATCAAGTCATTGTTTGTGGCATTTGATCTAAAGCAGTGGGAAGCTTGTGGTTTTCTAGCTAAAGCAGTGGGATGTTTGTGGTCTTATAGCTAAAACAGTCAGATGCTTGTGGTTTTCTAGCTAAAGCAGTGAGATGTTTGTGGTCTTATAGCTAAAACAGTCAGATGCTTGTGGTTTTCTAGCTAAAGCAGTGGGATGTTTGTGGTCTTATAGCTAAAGCAGTTAGATGCTTGTGGTTTTCTAGCTAAAGCAGTGGGATGTTGTGGTTTTCTAGCTAATGCAGTGAGATATTTGTGGTCTTATAGCTAAAGCAGTTAGATGCTTGTGGTTTTCTAGCTAAAGCAGTGGGATGTTGTGGTTTTCTAGCTAAAGCAGTGAGATGTTTTGTGGTCTTATAGCTAAAGCAGTTAGATGCTTGTGGTTTTCTAGCTAAAGCAGTGGGATGTTGTGGTGTTCTAGCTAAAGCAGTGAGACTTTCCTAAAGGCTTTGCCTCTGTAAGACCCTCCTGCTTGTTGTTTCCAGTCGGGGGTAAAAGGTATAATATATTTTCCCTCGTAGGTATTAAGTTGGCATTTTCTTTTGACTGCATTTTCTTAAGAAGGTATTCTTAAGGAGGCATTTCTTATATCCAACCTAAGTTATTTTCTTTTGACAGTGTTTTCTTCATAATTGTTTTTCTTTAGCTTGTATTTTCACAAGGTGTTGTGCAGCGTGAGACAGTGCCTCCCCAGAGAACAGTTCTCCATAACCCTGTGTGAGTGAACACCTTCCCTGCCTCAGATTGAGCTGTAAACAATGAGAACCCTCTGGCTCTCCATCACCATGAAGAACTAGTGCCTCCCCTCTCCTCAGGTACAGCCTAAAGCAAGGCTTGGCCTCCCCTCTCCTCAGATACAGCCTAAAGCAGGGCTAGGCCTCTCAGGTACAGTCTAAAGCAGGGCTTGGCCTCTCAGGTACAGTCTAAAACAGTGCTTGGCCTCTCAGGTAGGGCTGGGCGGTATACCGGTAGTAAAATTAACACCGGGATATTTTTGAAAGAGATATGTAGTTGAGACAATATCGCCATACCGGTATGTTATATATTATTTGATGTTGCTTTGCGAGCGCTATTTTATAAGGCCGACCGCTGCTCTCTAAGCCTACAAGCCATGTTCAGCTGCTCAATCCCGCCCCTTGTACGCAGTGTTCTCCCGCCCACGTTACGCATCACAACTAACTTTGAATAAACACATGGTGGTAGAGTACGGAACCCGTAAAGGGACATGGGGTAAAAAAATGTTTTTACTGTTTCTCGTGCTCACGAGAAAGTATCTCGTGAGCACGAGAAAGCATCGCACGCATATTACTGGCAGTGTGTGCGTGTGACGTCAGCGAGTCAGTGTACGAGCGAGGAGAGCGAGCGGTAGTAGCGTGCGTGTCAGTTTAGCGAAGTAATGAACAAGTCCGGTTGTGTGTAAGAATAGAGTACCCAGCCTGTCAAGAATCGGTGGCCGCTTCATTCCAACCATATTCCGACCAATAAGCAGACCCACTGCCAGTCAAAGTGAAGGGTGTTGCCTCCGATAGCATCGGCCCTGGAGGGAACGTCTCCCCTGTGCGGGTTCCGTATGTTTCAAACAGGCAACACTTGCTTTTTATTACACGGCTTTTCTCAATGCCGTGGAACGCTCCGTTCACTTGCATGGGCCCTACACAACTTCCGGCGGTGAATTTATATTTGATAATTCACCATTGCTAAGTATAATCATGAGTATAATTGACCGCTGTCAAGGAAAACAAAGGATTTTTTTGCCTCTAATGACGTATTTGGTAACACTCCGCAAGTAGTCCGGTAACTTGTTAGCCCTGGAGTCTTTGGTTTCTAAGCGACGTCACAACTTTGGCGGACTATTTCTCTGCTGATCAACACTACGAATGCTGGTTACAAATGAATTGTAAAAAGACACACCATGAAGTTATTTTTCGTTTAGGCAAGTATCCGTGTAATAAGCGGGATAATGTATAGAACGTCGCCGGTCATTATCGAAAATAAGCCCCTTCAGGGCAAAGCAAGACAACTCCACTGCCATAGGTGTCCTGGTCGCCCTGTCGGGGCTTATTTTCCCGATAATGACCGGCGTTCTATACATTATCCCTTACACATCTGTTGTTAAAGCACAGCTGTGCTTCGGTGAGCAGAAAAAAAAAAACTAAACCCAAATAAATGGTTGATGGTGAATACTTGCGGCGTGGAGTTACAACTACACACTTTACCCGTTTTATTCAAAATATCGTTATAATATCGTATATCGCCATTTGAACCAAAAATATCGAGATATGAGTTTTGGTCCATATCGCCCAGCCCTACTCTCAGGTACAGTCTAAAGCAGGGCTTGGCCTCTCAGGTACTGTCTAAAGCAGGGCTTGGCCTCTCCTCAGATACAGTCTTAAGCAGGGCTTGGCCTCCCATCTCCACAGGTACAGTCTAAAGCAGGGCTAGACCTATCCTCCTCAAATACACAGTCTTAAGCCCGGGTTCTCAGCCTGATGTAACTGCAGGCCTTCCTGTGTATATGTATTGAAAATAATAGACAGTGTGGGTATTTTGGAAGGTCCTTTTTTACAGTTCGGAAGAAGGTGAAACACAGCAGTCCAATAAACCCTGCTAATCCCGTTGCAGAAGACATGATGAATGTGTGATAGTGGCGGCCAGAATACTGCAAGATCAAAGCAGAGCTAGATTGAGGAATTGGCCAGTTCCCTTATGAATAATAAACCGATATATGCTTAACGGTCCAACCCTTGCCAGGCAAAGGTTTGGAACATTTTGGAACATTTAGTTATGAGTATTTTGGCAGTACCTTTGGTTGAGAAAGGCTGGTCTCCTGCCTCCCCTCTCCCCTGGTGATACACTGATACACAGTCTGTTCTGGTTGAGCCCTGGGCATTAATATTACAACTGGCGTCTGATGGATGAGCAGCAGAAGCGCCGCCCCCACTAGCAAAGCATCCGGCCTGCGACCATAGGCTTGTTCTGGAATCAATCTGCAACGGGGTTTATCTGAGAAAGACGACCGAGGCAATATTATCTCGCTAAGCCGATGCAGAGTCTCATTCAATCTGAGACGAGGGCGGGGGCGGGGGTTGACAACACAGGTATGACCTAGAGTGTAATTAGACCTTATCTCGGGGGAAGGGGAGGCCTGAGAAGGGGGGGGGCTCCTTGAGTTTCACAGATTATTATACCCGTGGTGCTGCGGCTGGGGGTGGGGGGAGTAATAGTGTTGGCCATGACCCAGGGGGAGGAGAGCGTGTCAGTGGTAATGAAGTGCAGGCTGCAGGGTTCCCTTGCCCCGTGCACGCCCTCTGTAATTGATGGATATTGGATATTCTTTGAGTGGACCTGCACATGCACACTCCCTTATTGGCACACAGCTGATTTCAAGATCATTATTTTCCCAGCGGGCCTGAAGGGGGCCCAGGCAGAGGGATGTGTATGTTATGTGTCAATCGTATCATTTATAGCGTCTGTCAAAGAAGGGCTAGCGCTACCAAACAGGGTTTTCTAGCGCCAATCAAGAGTGGAGCTTAACGGGCATGTAGTAGTAGTGTTCACAAAGTCGTTGAGTTACACCTGTTATAGCTACCCTGGAGGGGTTTTATTTGGCTTGAAGAGTCTTCCAGTGTTTCTCCTAGCAGATCTCTCACCTCTTCTGCCCGTCATCTATTATAGATGCACATCTGTCCTATAGCAGCGGAGGTTTGTTTCTGTTTTAATGGAGCGATACAGAAGATATGTGATCTTGATTGATGCGGAGTCTCTGCTCTATCTGTCTCCTTTATGTCCATATGTCATTCTTCACTTCTCTATTCCTCTTTCCCTCGCCTGCCTTCTAGTTCCATCTATCCCCTTCTCTGACCCTGCATAGGTAGTGTGGAGGGTCTTCCAGTAGCAGAGCTAGCTAAGCTACGCCACTTTTGAGGGTGTTTCAGTATCAGAGCTAGCCTAGCAAACACTAACATGGAGGGTCTTTCTGTAGAGGAGCTAGCTGGGCAGAGGGTCTTCAAGCATCTCACCACTTCTCTGTGTTTGTTTTTTCCTTTACAGGAAGAGAAAGGACCTGAAGATGAAGGACGTTTTTTCTGGGCAGGAGAAAGAAGAGTTTCAAGGCTTTGCGCACACAAGGTGACGATAGATAGCAAGGGGAACACTAGGTAAGAAAAACACTATCCTTGTAGCAGTGAACAGAACATCATGTTTTTTGTGACAAAGAATGCCTTCTTAAACCTAGGTCAAACCTTTGGGTCACTGTTACTTAAATTAAAGCATAATACTGAACAAAACGTAAAAAATGATTTATCAGAAAGTATCATTTGGCTGTGACCATGAGGATAACCCTTCCCCCCGTCTTCTTAGAACTTTCCAGTCCAATTATTTTTTTTATTTCTTAGTGTGTGAATAAGATTACCCTTTAAAAACTAACCAAACAAAACTGGAACCCAACAGATAGTTTCCCATCACAGCCAGGCGTTGCGTCAACCCTCGATGGAAAAGGCAGTTAAATACATTTCACACTCTGCTTTTGTGGCTCCTGTGAATTTTGCAATGGTGACAAAGAAATGGGGTTTCCAAGCACATTTTTTTAATGTCATTCTGCATTGTAGTTTAGAGTGTAAAGCACTACAGCGGAATGTGTGTGTGTGTGCTTGCCATTTTTTCATTCAGCTGAACACACGCTCATGAAGCATGGGCAAAGATGAAAGGCCTTGAACCTCCCGGTCTAAACCCAGATTGGAGGAAATCTTCAAAGTTAAACCCAAAACATCTTTGTCTGCAGGACTGGCTGGTTCAGAGGTGTCTTATTCGAGATGGAATGGTTGGCACGGTGAAACGTTACTTGTCTTCCAATGTCTGTGCTGTCGTTCAGGAGGGACAGAAGGGCGTCTGGTGTATGAGTCTGATAGCAAACTACAAAAAATCTCCACACAATAGGAAAAAAAAGTATTCACACAATACGACTACTAGGAAGTAAATGTCCCCAAATAATTTAAATGAAAATACAATTTCCAGGTCTGGGAAAAATGTCTGGGATTAACAAAGTTCATTTGATCTTGTAAACGTTATTGACAGTAGTGGTAAAGGTCATTGATTGTAAATGCTGCATTATCGATATGGGATGTAAAGTGCCTCATGGACTTGTCTAGTGATTTATTAACAGGTTATCAAACGCACATATTTAGTTTAATAAGGTAAAGCAAGTGGTCTGGTTCCCTTGAGCAAGGCATCGTATTCTTGGTGAGCTGGTTGTCACCGTGGATGAACCTGTGTCTACGAGCGGTTGTGAAGCATGACGTGCTGAAATGCAGTCTAGTTTTCGTTGAGCTAGTACAGGATTAAAATTATCAGTAAATAGCATTTTGAGGAATTCCACACTATGCTAGCCATGCTCACCAAGCTATTTCATGCTGGTCCCGGTAGCGATGCGTTAAACATGCAAGTCCTCCTATGTCACATACTATGAAATACATGGTAAATCATGCTAACAATATGCTTAAAATGCTGAAAAGAATTACATTTGGCAAAAACGTTTTTTGGACTTGATCCATCTCTGAGGAAGTGTCTGAAGGTCTGTTACATCGGTTTTGCTGGCTTGACTTGAGTTAGGGATTGAAACCAGTGATCGAGACAATAACAAACTTCATAGAACTGTTCCCAGGAAACCAGGTGTTTTGATTGGAGCTAGGTGGCTATTGCCACCAAACCACTATCTAGTTGGAGCGAATCGTGTGTGTGATATATCTCTCCCCGTGGAAAACACTGATCGCTCGAAACAGAGTCAGGGAGCTAACGGCTAACTGATAGCCTCCACCCCCCCCCCTTCTCCCTTGCATCACCCCATACTGTCATCCATTATAGAAAGGGAGAGGTGTGTCTCTGGTTTGATGAAGGGATAAAGAAGGAAAGGTGATATGGAGTCTGGGCTCTTTCCATCTGCTTTTGTCCATCTGTCATTCTGTGCTTCTATTCCTCTATTCTTATCCGTCCCACTGTCATTCTACCTCTCTCTGTAATGCCATCTCTCTCTCTGTCTCTCCCTCTCTGTCTCTCCCTCTCTCCGTCTCTTCTCTCGCTCTCTCTCTCTCTCTCTCTCTCCATCACTCTCTCTCCCTCCCTCTCTGTCTCTCCCTCTCCCTCTCTTCTCTCGCTCTCTATCTCTCTCTCCATCACTCTCTCTCCCTCCCTCTCTGTCTCTATCTCTGTGTGTCACCCACCAGAAGTCGACCAATCCCTTTCCTTTGATCTCTCTTCACAAAAGGGACTTGCTTGCCCTGCGATTCTGCTAACTCTAAGAAGCTAAGACGCTGCTAACGCTATCCTCCATCTGCTCGGAATAGCAAGCAGGTCAGCCCCAGATGCTAACCGCGCTAACCACTAGCCGTCTGCCGCGGTCGGGGATAATGCGTTGGTGGGATAGTGCTAGTGGGGGTTTAGCCGGCGCCTGGCGGATATGATTGCACAGCTGCTGTGGAGAAGCTGGGAGGTGGGGATGGTTTACAAAAGAAACACAGCCTGTCTGTAGAACTCAGGGGGGGGGGGATGGATACAGCCAGGCCCCCCTTAGGTCAGAGAAACACAGTGCGCTGGGTCTTACCTGGCTTCAACCTTGACTCCACCTCTACCTCCTTGACTCCTGGTACTCAATATCCTTGATTCCTCCTCCTTCTCCTCCACCTTTTTATGTCCTCCTCCGCCTCAACCTCTGACTCCTTCTCCACCTTGTTGACCTCTCCTCATATTGTGGTACTTCAATGGACCTTATTTTTTAACCTGTGCTCCTTTTGAACCATCTGTATGTGAATCTCTCATTCTTGTGTTGGATTCATCCTCTCTCTCTCTCTCTCTCTCCCTCTCTCTCTCTCTCTCTCTTTCATTGGTTGTAATGCTGTTGGTATTAAAGAGTCTACGAGTAGAAGAGGGAAACTGCCGGGTCTTTTTATTGGTTAGCACCTAGCAAGAACACATTAGCTCAAGTATGGTGGTAAATTACAGTCGGCTCAACCTGTAAATAAATACTGCTGCAGGCCTCTCCATTATACACACACACACACACACACACACACACACACACACACACACAATTAGTTTCCAATATGTGTATTTATCAAGCATAACATAATATAACACAATTATTATTTAATTGTGTTTATTGCCTCAGGGCCTATATTTGATTATATGCAATGGTTAAATATATAGATCAAGATACTATTAGGTAGACTATTTATTTAACAAAGATTTACAATTGAAAGATATTATATGTAACATTGACACCAGGCGGAGTTCGACCGTGCAGTCTGAATTCACAACATTGGAGAGAGTTGTCTCAGCTGGCCCCCTCCTGCCCAGACTCAGTGCTCACACGGGTTGCCAGGGATAAAAGACACTGAAATGAACACCTGCACAAAACGAGCCGAACGTGACATTATTTTATGAGACAAGCGCAACTATTACATTTACTTTTCAAAGTCCTAGTTTCTAGTCCTACACTGTAAGATTTACAGCTAATACATACATTTGCTGTTCATTCATTGTTTTCATTATAAACCAACTTTTTATAACTCTGTCAAAGCTCTATGCTTACCTGTTCAGGAAGAAATTGGCCCACTCTGGATCCGTCTTTAAATCCTTCTAGGCTCTAAGCTGTCTCAGCTGTCCATCCTTCAAATGCAACTCCAAGATTTACCCGTGTTTTAGCACAGCTCTGGTCATGGAGGTTTTTGGAAAGAGGGCAGGGTTTTTCAGGTCGGGTAGATTCTAGCACAATCTCAGTTGATCCAGTTTGTTTGCTTGCTTCCATGGCTGCAGCACACTGTGTGTGCGTGCCAATATGGTCATATCTGGCCACTCTGAGTGTCAAAATGGGCTGTGGGCGAAATCACACAGGCCAAAAACAAAAACAGAGGCTCCGCCCCAGAATGGAAGTCTCACAGGGAAACCTACTTGCTGTAGCATCGCTGTCAGAGAAGACAGTATTAAGACTTAGCAGAGCTCCTTAAACTCTGATAACAAATAGCAGTCATTTTAGGATTTAGTACACTACATATGTTAATAGCTCTTTACATATTTAAACGTGCATAAGGTACTCGCCCTGATAAGCCGACTTCTCATGAAATTAAAGCTGAGGTAGGCTGTTGGGGTAACCTGCCACAGTAAGCTAGATTTTGAAGTATTCAACAGAAAAAATAAAACACCCCTCCTTCTAGGCCTCCATCCAAAGTCACTTAAAAAAAACGTGTGACTAGCTTGCTGGCTTTAGAAATTGGCCTAGCCTTTTGGTAATCACTGGTCATGCACAATGAGTGCATGGGCAGAATGCGCGCAGGTAGCGCGCATTCTGCTCAGACCATCATTTCCTTCAGCCTGAATGAAATGATCGGACAGGTTCATTTGGGACCTGTATCAGCCCCATGCACTGTATTTCTACAAAAAGACAAGAAATGCTTCTAAAACCAATTGCCTACACAACCTTTGAAGATGGATCAAATCTTTATTTTTAATAGTTGGAAATGGTTATGATAAAGGTTATGATATTTTATAAAGTCGTTATGTTTGGCTACACAGTCATGCTATTGGTCTGGTTATGTTATGAATTGAATGTGGTTGTGGTCGCGGTGAGAAGCTAGTGGACGCATCATTGACGTAGTGTCACCACAGTCAGACCTAGCATGGCCTTTGCACTCAATCCCGTCTTCATGTCCAAGACCCAGGGAGCGTTAAACAGTGATCCGGCCTCGCCTTTCCATGGATGAGTGTCCCTGGCTCTGGGCCCTCAGCTCTGCACGCGAGGGCCAGAGGTCCGGGTCCCCAGATGGTCGCCTGGTTGCCATTTCCTCGTTGGCCCTGATGTTGTAAAGTTCTCCCACTGGGCTTCCCACAACGCCATACCACCCCTCACCTCCGCCCCGCTCCTCCCCCTGACCTCAACACACACACTCACACGCACGCACACACACACGTACACACACACACACACACACAAAGGCACACACACACGCACGCACGCACGCACACACACACACACACACACACACACACACACGTGCACGGCAGGAGGGGAAGAGGGGCTTAACACAGTTGTTGTTCCATGGTGGTCTGGTTGTATCGCTGCTCCTGGTTTTATCTCCACTGTGCTCTCCATCTCCTTTAAATCCCATAAGCTGCTTTGCTCCCCGTAGAAACCCACCCGCTTCTCCTGACGATACCTAACCTATTTGTTTTCCTATCTCTCTAACCTGTGGTCCTTATGCTACACCTGTTTGTGTGTGTGTATGTGCGCATGTGTGTGTGTCGTGCAGTGTCGGAATAAGCGGAATACGAGCTTATCTGTTTCCCTGTGTCTGGCGTGTAATTTCGTTGCATTCACTGCGGATATCGCACGATGCGTTTGCGTTAGCATGAAGTTAGTGTTAGCCGGTGACTTATGCTCAGCGTGGGTCTGATGCGTAAGGATGCAGTTGTGTTAGCATGAAGGTAGTGTTAGCCGGCGGCTAATACGCTGCGTGGATCCAATACGCTGCATGTACGGATCGGTTCAGACCGATACTACGGCCGTTAGCATTGATCGACGGGTGATCAATTTCCTCCTCCATTACCAGCCTGAGTGGATTTAATGCGTCTCAGGATTGGTAGAATCAACTCCCTTTTAAATGGACATCTGACATGCTGTATAAAGCAGTTGAGTGTTTGTCAGAGTCCTAAACACACTAGTCTCGTCTGGTACAACAGTTTTCAAAAATTATTCGCAAGGCCCAATGCATCTTTTCATTGTATTGGGGGGAAGCATCTTGTGGAGAGCAACTTGTTTTCCATCTGTCTTTTGCCGGTGAGCTGTGTTAGCCAAGACAGACCAAACCGCAGCGTCAATGAAAATATGACGTGTGATGGAAATTTACCATGCTGATTGGCTTGCGTTCTACATCTAGGATAATTCAGAATGAGTGTTTCCATTCATAGCTCAGAAAGGCCGACATTTTGTCGTTGGTTCGATGACGACACATTCAAAGGGAAACCTATGGAAGAGAGGACTGATTAAAATGGTGAACTTTCCTTCCAGCAACAACAATAAACCTTGACTTGAGATTATGAGAAGCTACTGACTCGCACTGCCCAGAAGACCGCCAGTTAAAAAACACATAAAAGTTACTACATGGATAAATATCCATAAAACACAACTTGAAAATGAGTCATTTAGGACCACTTACTTCGGAGTCCTGAAGGCCTGTTTGTGTATACACTCAGTGTTGATAGTGTTTGTGATGTGCTGAAACCAAACTCACTTTAAATGGAAATAGTGAAAATGGAAAAAGAAAACTATTAGCCCTTCAGACCAGCTTTATTCCATAGAGACTTGGGTTGAATACAGAAACATGTCATGGAGCAGGAAGAGGTTATGGTATCCTGCTCTAGGATGCCTACAGGCAGACTGTGGACCTTTTGGGTTTCAAACCCAGAACCACTGAGTTTGTTGTCAAGACCCCACAAACTATTATGCAGGTCTCAGACTGAAAAGGTCACAATTTGGACCCGGTGTACAGTAGTGATTCCTGAAGCAGCAAGCCCCTGAACAGCCAATCTACAGAGAGACGTTTGGTATTTTATAACAGATCCAGGCGGTCTCCATTTTGTCCCAGGAGATTAGCTAAAGGTTAGACCTCACAAATCCCCAAACCCAACCCTTGTGATTTAAAGATGAGCTCTGAGAGGACTGGCTTGCCATATCTGATCTGCTCCCCTTGGTACGATTCTAACCTTTCTCAATCGATGTTACTCTCTCAATCGCTCTCGTTTAACTTTATTTGTACTAAATTTTTGACACAATTTTATTCTGAAATGGTCAAAATAGTGATTTTAAAAACATGTCAGTTAGGAGTTATTTATTTTGTTTGAGGATATTTTCGGTTAGGGTTCCAAAATAGCACCTTTCCGTCAAAATAGTTTGTACCCAAAATAACAATGCGATTAACAACCTGCTTTTCACCTTATTGTTGCACTCCAAAATCCATTCGGTACCAAACAGTGTTGGTACTTTAAAAGTGTGTCTGTTTATTTACAAACAGTCATGTGAAGTGTATATAAACTTTATGAAGTATCTTCATCACTTCCTGTTGTCTTGCAGCGTGATTTATTCCTCTCCTGCAGCGTTGCCGGCGCTAATGAAAGCGACGTTTCATGTTTTATGGATCAAACACACAATGAGCTTGCTTCCTCCTGGCATGTCGGTTTTCCTCTCTAGCCAATTAGCCGCCATACTGACATCGCCTGGCCCTCTGCGAGCTTCGTTTGAATGACGGGAATCAATTGGTACCGCGGAGAACCCTCCAGGGGTTGGGGGGGGGGCAGACCCAGTCATAGAGGTGTCTCTTTATCTCTAGGCCTCTCTCGCTCTCTCTCTATCTCTAGGCCTCTGTCTCTCGCTCTCCCTGTCTCTCTATCCCTAGTGCTCACTCGCTCTGTCTCTATCTCTCTCACTCGCTCTCCCTCTGTCTGTCTGTCTGTCTGTCTGTCTGTCTGTCTGTTTGTCATCAAACACTAAAGTCACCCCACCTGGAACGGCCCCTCCTTCTGGTGTTTGAAAGCAAAACGGTCACTTTAAGATGATGTGAGGTGTGATGTCAACAAAGTTGTGTTTGGAGGAGAGTTTGGTGTTTGACGTTAACCAACGAGAAGGTGTGCTTTGCCAGCTGTATGTCAGCTGAGTGTAGAAACATGAACACCGAAAACGACACTCAACTAGCTTTAACAATATTATAAAACTAGCATAACAACACAACTTATGACACAGAACGTAATACACAACATAGCTGTATTAAACAAAATCACAAAAACACCACAACACGACATAACAACAAACACATAGCTGTATCCAACATAATTAACACCACTCAACAAAACATCAAACATAACACACAACACAGCTAAAACTATATTCCATTCCTATCAACAAACTTCAGTCAGACTGACAACCAAACTAGCCTTATCTCCATCAGCTCAACACTCCAGATATGATGGAGGGTCTGTTTGGGGCCAAAGGTTAAATGTTGATGAAACCACAGCCGATCAGCTTCCCAGTAAGAAGAGGCTCCGGAGCTGGTCTGCATGTCTACTAGGAACCGAGCACCAAATGGAAACACAGTTTCCATTATACAAAATGTACAGCCCATTTGAGTCATGCTATCACACTGATGTGTGTAAATAATTCATTCTGGTATCGAAGTCGTAGGTAGACAAAGTATAGCCTCTTTGTGAACAGCCCTGCTGGCACTGAGCCATTTGCCTGCGTGGCTAGAGTGCTGTGTTGTTACACTTAAGAGAAAGGGTTCTCAACTTGTTGGACGAGACCCCACTTGGGGTCGTCTGATTTACATATGGGTTTACGAGAGAATGTTGACTCATAATCAATCAATATTTCATGGTGCATTTTGGATGAAAACATCAAGGTTTAAAAGGTCTCATAAAGGTTGTGTACTGCCAAATGGTTCTTAGCCACAACCTACTTAGTGTGGCATGATGATTATACGTTCACCACGACATTGGTATTACAGACAGATGTGAGCTGGGTAAAAACAAAAATGTGCAGATGCAGATGCACAAGAATAAGCTGGCCTTAAACACCGCAGTGACCAAGCTTAAATTTGGCATTTTGTCAGTTCAAACATGGCAATTCTTATCGTGTGCTGGGGCATTAAGTTGGTATTTTCTTCTCTCTTTGCCTCCCCCTGCCTTACCTTCCTCGTCGGTGTTGCCTGACGCTGGCTGGCCTCGTGCCGCTAGCCAGCCAGACTCAGCATGTAATTACAGAGTACATTACCCTGGCCAAGTGTAGCCTAGCGCGCTAGCTATCTCCGCCTGCTGCTAACGGCTAACTGTAACAAATAGAGTTGCCAGAGAGGAAGCGCGCCGTCAGCTGAATCCAGCCAGCTCTGCCCCGGCCAGGCCACTCGGCCTGGCACTGAAATGTGGACCAAAGCGGGACTTGGACTGAAATTACTTTTTTTTTTTTTTCTAATCAGGAAAAGATAAACTGAAACAAAACAGCAAAGCGTTCAGCTATGTACGGTGTGTTATTTCTTTGTTTAGCAGCGGTGGGAGTGTTTGCACGCGTTGCTGCGTGTGCAGGCAGATTTGCTCGGGTGGACTCTAAAGGGGTCAGTGCGTCGCTACAGTGAGCTACAGCGAGCGTTTCATCTGCCAGCATGGAAGTGGGTTTCTCTCCGCCTGTTTCCAAGAGGGATTAGAGAATACACTAAAGCATGATTAGGTTAGGCCTGTGATGGTCTATTCGGTTTATGCAACGCTCGGCCCAGCACTAGTGAATGTAAAGGTGTTTAGCTTGCGGTAATGGGGAGACGGTGTGTTTAAATTACAGAAGCACTAACGGTTATCCATCCCCCTAGCCCTGTCTGGCAGGAGGATTGTTTTAATTTAGTTTTGTGTTTATTTTGTTGTATCTTTACCCCTGTTCGTTTAGGAGAAAACTGTGAATGCGTGTAATTCTGGATGCTGTAGCCATTACTGTGAACAAGCAGAACAGAGATGAGTACTTTGTAAGATGGGGCCTTTCTCAACCGAGTCCTCTTTTCATAACGGGGCTTGAAATCAACGGTTTGGTTCGCTGGTCGCTGTCTGTTTCAGTTCCGCACGGTTTAAATGAAAAGAGCACTATAAGTAATTGTGTTCAGCTAACATGTCTATCGGCATCAGCAGATACAAAGTATATCAACTTAGGAGTGCTTTATATTTCTCATCTTCAACAGTTATTTCTCCTACGGATATGTGCTCGAGACTGTGTAATTGTGTGGTTTGAGGAAAAAGTGGTTGGATTTGAGTAAAGTACCACTTTTATGACAAGGAAAATGAATATTTGAGGATGTGCTGTTGATTTGCTCTGTGTGCTGTGACCACAGAGAACGCAACGCAATCCATCGTTGCGTTCAAGCATCATTGAAGAATATCTAATTTATTTTAGCCAGTGCTGGATATTAAACTCAGATTGAGTTGTGTGATTGTGACTTGTTGACTAAATTATCTGCCACAACTGCCAATCATGCCACTAAAATATTTGTTATTTTTCTTCTCCATTTTCTCTCGTACATTCATTCATTTAACTGTAGGGATTCATTCAGATCTGCGATGCCTCCCTCACACATTAGCGGTGTGAATATATTCAGTGTCAAGTCGAGTGATTGATACTTTATCGATCACGAGTCGATGAGGACCTGGTAGATTATGTCCATCACGTACGGCCACTTCTGTCATGGCATCGAGGAGGCGTGATTGACAGCTTATCACTTGTCTCCCCTCGATAACCTTGACGCCACATAAAGGCTCTCCCTTGATGTCTCCCATGGAACTGGAACGTAGGACGCACCGGGGGTCCGGACACCAGGGACGGGGGCAGAGCTTCAGAAGCCCTGAGGAAGAGGTCAGATGAGATGAGGATACGCCCAGATGGTCATTTACTCTATCAACCCTCAGAGGTCAACGGCTGTGTTGGCCGTTCTGCTGTACTCCATATTGGACAATGTTAAACATATGCTTAGTAGCATGACCAGAACACAAACAAAACCATTTGAAAACTATGAAATTTCATGAGAAACACAGAGAGAATGGTTTTCATTCAATAAAATACATTTGTACATTTCTAATTTAGAAGCGATGAAATAAAAAGAGATAAAGAAGTTATCTACCAAACTATTCATGATCCAAAATAATAAGTACGTACGAAAATTACGTATTTCCCTGTGAAGTCTCCTCCATTACACACAGCTCTTTTTAACATTAATGTATACATTTCAATTTATTTTAACAAAAGATGTGAACAAGCGTTCCATGAGTTGCTAGGATACAGTCTTATCCCCCGGTCTGGACCAGAGTGAGTGGCAGCCCAACGTAAGCAACACGCCGGTGGGTGGATGGAGAGCCAGCCGCGGCGGGGTGAGGGTCTGGAGGGTGTGTGGGTGGGGCGGGGGAGGGGTTGACGTCCTGGATCATTGCGTATCACTTCCCCGTCAGTTGTAGCAGCTGGTGGTGGTCATGTAATCTGGTCCACGGGCGTCTCACTAGGCGCTCTTGTGTCACTTTGATTAGCAGCTCAGTCAATCTCTATTTACACACACACGCACGCATGCCAGATGCACACACACACACACACACACACACACACACACACACACACACACACACACACACACACACATACACAAACACACATCAGACCCCATCAGTCAGCGTCATGGGGAAGAAAAGACCTGTGTTTTTTATCTGATGATGGTATGTGACTTTGCCTGCCTTTGTTTGCGGTGGTTGATGTGTTTGAGAGTCTGAGCATGGTACGGCAGCTGCTGACTATCTGATACTAATCGTAATAAGGAATATCAAATCCTCAGTGGGAATACATATGTTATTATACAGTGGTCAGTGTGTTTGGCTCCCATTCCAAAGCTTCTGCGTTCAAACCCAAAGGTCCGTCTACCGATAGAGATCCTGGAGAAACCCCTGCATGCTCCTTTATTACATTATTACTCCTTTATTCCTATTATTGTGTATCTAAAATAATTGAACTTGCTTCGGATTAAATTGTCTGCTAAATAACTAAAAGAAAAAATTATATTGTGACATGTATCCTGCCGTTTTCCTTATACTTAAAAGTACTGCCAGAAATTGATTAAAAGTGAAAAATGGAAAGAGAGAGTTTTCAGCGAGTGATTAAATGCTTTGAAAGAGGATCATGAGGAAGCCTTCCATTACTGCGGGGTCACACTGGGACGCCTGCTGCGCTGTCGGGGGCTCCAGCCTGCCCCGCAACCATGTTTCATATACCACTAGAGTTTCCTCTAATGGTCAGCGTTTAATTGTGGACGGGGATGAATTGATTGGATGTTGATTGAACTTCCTGGTGGAAATATGAATCATCAGTGTTCATATGAATACTGAGCAGTTGGAAAAGCAAGTGGTCATGCTAGCAGGGTTAGCGGGGGGCCGGCGGAGGCTGGGGCGATGCAGTGGAGCTGGCCTCCCCTTCCCGTTGTGCGCTGTACAGTAATTACAAACCGCCCAACCACTGGGGGAAACCGACGATGACCGTGATCAGAATTAAAAACGGTAATTCTGTATAGTGTTTGGGGGCTTTTGAGAAGCTGGGGCTGGCAAGTCTAGTGCTTAGGATGGCAGGGGCTCGCCTGTGATCCCATTTCAGCTCTGAACCTTCTGCTAACCCTACATCTTGCATTTCTGTGCATTTGCTTCCACATGTAACACAAATGTCCCATAAGGCCCCACACCACTCTCCTTACATTACGCAGTAGACAGTTTGTTTGTAATATTTATGAACCTTTTAAATATGAATATCTGTTAGCTTACATGTCGGCGATCTCCAGGACCTCATATATACATGGCGACTGCAAATGGGGTCCCTACCCACAGCCTCAGAACCACTGTGTTAGGTTGTCTGACAGCAAAACAATTCTGTGTTCAAACCACAATGTCAAGTCTTCCTGTAGATATCGATGCCCAAGATGCCCCCTCCTGCTCTTTCATGACAATTCTAAACCTGTACTCGTTCTGTTGTACACCTGAGGTTTTAGACAATTTTCTTTCGTATATATATTTTTTGTATGTATATACAGTATATATATATATATATATGCAAATACAATATGAAAAAAGTATGATAAAAGTAGGCTTGTCGATAATACCGTACAATTCCCTGATCTGACGGCTAATAGCTAACTAACTGCTACCTTAGAGCTAACAGCTACCTAGCACTATAATATCTTATTTTTGTTTAATATCCTACAATATGCAACAATACATTTACTGTAACGATTCCTTTAGCATGCGAGTGTCTGCGGGTTCGCTAAATAGCAACTGGTAAGGACAGCCCAGAGCTGACTGGTAATGACAGTCCAGAGCTGACTGGTGATGACAGCCCAGAGCTGACTGGTACCAGCCTGCCTCACTGAGCGCTAAGGGCCCATGTCTCCCAGGCTGACTGATATACTTCATGCTGTCTCTTTAGGTTAGTTTCCATTCTTTAGCCCTTTTCCGACTGGATTTGGGTCTTTTCTTTGAGTTTTTGTCCTGCAGCTGAATCCTGTCTGTGTTTTTTTTCGAAGGTCTAGTTGGGCCTGTTTCATTCAGATATTGTAGCCGCAGAGAACAGCGACCTTTCTGTCTTTCTGTCTGTGCTGCATGTAGCCCATCAGTTCACAGTTCAGCTTGGTGGAGTGGAAGTGTCCACCCTGATGAACGATGGATCGATCCATGTCCGCCCCTTAACCAGTTGTTACAGTCCACCACGGAGGTGACCAGGGAGTTCCTCTACACATCATACATAATTTGATTGGAGACTCCCGTTTGGGTTATCACTAATTGCTTGAATTTTAAATGCTTGCAATGAATCAACCTCACAGCTGGTGGTAGAACCCTCTTAGCCATCCCATCTGGGATTAATATCGTACTTATTTAAAAAACGTTTTTTGTATATCTTTTCTGTATCTTGAGTGGAGCATGAATAACTAACAAACAACAAAACAACAGTCAGGATTAAAGGATTCTGATTATCAGTAATTAAAAGTCATACAATTAACTTGTACTGTTGTACAATAGCAATGAATTGTATAACTTGTACAATTACAATTAGGGCATTTAGCTGACGCTTTTATCCAAAGCAACTTACATCGCTTAATACACACATTGACACACCAACGGCAGAGTCAACCATGCACGGCTCGTCAGGAGCAATTCAGGTTAAGTGTCTTGCTCAGGGACACATCAACACTCAGCTAGGAGGAGCTGGGGATTGAACTACCAACCTTTCGGTTACAAGACAACTGCTCTACCTCCTGAGCTAAGCCGACCCAACTTGAACAATGATCGTAATATTTTACTTGTTCCACACCAGCTCTGCCATGTGACCTACTTTATCAAACCCCCCCATTTCCACCCCTCTCCCCATTTCGAGGCTCAGGCAGTCTTGGCATGTCAACCACAAATTTGGTTTCGGTTTCACTTTGTATGCGCTGCCACCAGCAGCGACAGCACCAGCCAGTCAGGGTTTGTTTTCTTCATTCTCTCAGCGCTGTCTGGATTTGACGGGGCCTGGCGTCGTCTGAATCCAGTTCATGACCCGTGCAATGTTTCATCACAAATCTCATCAGTCAGAGAGTGGAGCTCTGCCTTGTCAGCACAATCCCCCCCCCCCCTGCACACACCCCCACACATGCACACACATCCCCTCGTCCCCCCCCATCCCCCACCCTGCTCAGCGCATTACGATTAACAAACGGGAGATTTAGCACGGCCTTGCCCTTGTGTATGAAATACCTTCCCCCATGTCGTGCTGTCTGTTCGGAAGGCATCTTGTGGGCCGACTGCTGCACACTCTTACCGTCTATGACTCACCCTGCAGGGAAAATACAGAGGTCCATGACTCTATCGCTGATGAGCCTCTTCAACTCTTTCACCTCGGCAGAAAGGTCCTTGAAAGAGAGTTGACTGGGGGCAGATAGAGGAAGGTACACTGATTAACGTCTCAGGGGGCGGTGCCGGCCCGGAGTCCAAAAAATAAATAAGACGCTAATGGAAGAATCGTAGGCAAGTATTTATATTCTCCCCATGTCTCCCGTATGTCCACAGCACGTTGTCATGGTCGTGATGAGCATCGAACCTGCGGCTTTGGAAGGAGGAGAACATGGACCACTGGCCTCCTGGGGTGGTTCTGTTTTGTAAACTAGGGTGAGTATTCTTCCTGGCCCCATCACCTGTCGGGGATTTTTTTTTTTATCTTACATCTCTGGAGAACTTTCCAGAGGCTAGCGTTAAGTCCCACGGGTTCAGTAGGGCCAGGGTCATAATCTTTGGAATGAAATGGTCCTGTCAGTTGAAATTTACAATAAGTACCTTCTGAAAGCCAACCAGTTTCTGGCCAGAGCAAACCCCATAAAAGGCTTGTCAATAATACTGTTTAAGTGAAATGGCTTATACAATTCCCTGCACTGACAGCTAATAGCTAGCTAACTGCTACCTAAGAGCTAGCAGCTAGCTAAGAGCTACCGAACAGTTAAATATATGATCTAATGGCTTCATGCCCACTACAGCTAGAAACTGTAGTTCGATAATGCTTTGTCTATGCTGTCCAGAATTCCGCTGGCTCTCCAAACATTTAACCCACGGACATTTTACTTCTGAAAAGCTTGTGAACGCTTGACTAGCATCATGGTGACAGATAACTCAGATGAATTCAATAGAGATAATTATTTTCTAGCAGGCCTGGACCTGCCTGCCAGGATCTGTTCCAGTGCATAGTATCCAGAAGACATCTTACCCTGTCTCTGACATGCTCAGCAAGGGGTTGCCTACGCAGAGTGAAAGATGACACTTAATCAATAGTTGATAATCAGCCTGACATGTCCTGCAGTCCACGGTGGTTTTGAATCGTTTTCTGTTTGTAAATCCTATTTTCAAGGTAGGAATAAACTGCCTGCTGAAATACCAATTATTATTATTTCATAATTTTGTTCGCAGTTTGCAACCCACAGTTTTTTTTATTCCTGACAAGGTAAAGGTTCAATAAAAGCAATGTTGAGTTTACTAATAACAATGGAGTAATGCCTACGATCAGTGGCGAGGGTACATAAGAGTAGGTAATAACAGATTGGTCCCAGAGAGGAAGTTAAAGAAAATACCTGTCCACTCCGACGGTGTTATAGAAAATATCTTCGTCCACATGTGAACTCAAAAGCGATTTAAAACACTAACATGAGCCTGCCAGGCAAGTAGGTGGGGATTCAACTTTATGTCAGACACTGCAGAACATGAGAAGAATGCGCATTTATGGGCATTGAGTGGCAACGACAATACAATGAGAACGATTAGGTGCAGTGTATTTATACTTGTCTGCACGGCACTGTAATGATGACGTAACGCAAGGTTGACTGATGAAACCCAACAGTAACCACTCATAAACAAAGTAGTGGTCCGCCAGCCGCCATGTGTTTGTATATTTTGCATACAATTGCCATGTTTAAATCGAGGTCATGATCATTATGTGGAACCTCAGTTTGACTCGTCCACATGAAAACACCGAAAACTGAGTTTTGAAAAATGAGTTTTTCCCAAAGCTTTGTTTTCAGTGACCCGAACGCCGGTTTGCTGTGAACGAGAGGCCAAAACTCAGAGAAAGACATTTTTATATCCATATTACATATATATATTTGTGTGTTGAGGCCTAAAGTAAAGGTATGGTTTGGCAGACTGGAGGTATCACCCTCTCAGTGTTCCAATGTGATAATGATGCTTTGACCTCCTCCTACCTGCTAATTAGGATAATTATAGCCGACTCGATATGCAAATTTAGTCTTGTTTTGAGGCGTTAATTGCTATTAGGTGTGTGTGTGTGTGTGTGTGCGCGTGGTGATTTCAGTGGACTGATAACCCCCCGACTAGAGCTCCTGTCATTAGCTGTAGTAAGCGGGGCTGGGCTGGCTCCTGTCCCCCCCCTGGATAGGAGTACACTGACAAACATGGCTGGATGGACCAATGAATGCAAGGTTTATTTGATGACTGAATGAAGGAATGGATGAATGAATGGTATGATGGAATGATTGATGGATAAATGAAAAGCATAATGAATTGGCGGATGGGTGAATATATATTTGAATAAATGAACAAATGGATGGAATGAGGGCTGGATGGATGAATGATTCAAATATTTAATTTGGTGGATGGATGTATTGTCTTTGAACGAATTGTACAATGGATGAATGGAAGCACGGGTGTGCTTCAATGTAAACACAATCATAGCATGCTCTGTTTGGAAACGATAATGTTTAAAGAACCCTCGAATCCGAAAAAAGAGTGTACTGCATAATTCTGCTTTGGAAAATCACACTAAACTCTCTTGCACACTATTGACACAATAAATATTACATCTTAATGGGGTTTTGAAAAACATGGGATGCTTCTATTCTCCATAAACCATTCATTAGTATTTTTCCCCTCCCCTCCCCCATTCTGTCTCTCTCGCCCCTCTGCGCATCCTGTTTTCCTGTAGAATACAGATTAAATATTCATTGAGACGATAGAGAGAGAAATGAGCGAGTGGGAAATGAGAACTTGCTGTGTCTTGTTTGCATTTCCCAGCTCTGAATATTTCAGTTCATGTTGTCAAGTCAATTCTACTCTTATAGTAGCCCCTTCATCCCAGTCCCAGCCTCAAAGGGCTTTGCAGGCCCCACATTACTAACCCACCCTAACGGCTGAATTACATGTGACACAGACTCAAGTTGCGGACAAATTCCAAGTAGACAGGGCAAGGCAGGATTTTCACCTGCTACACAGACTCCATCTTTGTAGCGTGTGATTTTGTGCATTGCCAGTATTTTTTCAGAAATTACAGGCTTCACTGTGTGCATATGGAGTTTTGCCAAGGGAGAATGCAGTTGGTTATGTAGGGCTTGGCCTCTGTCCGTGTAGCATGGTCAGTTGATCATAATGGACACGCTCCACCACGGGCGTATGTTGGCAGAGGTCTGCCACCACGGGTCTTAACGGCTCAGAGTCTCATGTATCTAGACCGTATGCCCTCTAACAGACAGGGAGAAACCTCCCCATAATGCCAGGGGGAACCAACAGTGAGACCCACCTCCAACTTGATTCCCAACGCATTCCAGATCCCGACCCATAGTTTATGAAACGCTGCTTCAGAGCAAAGCTTCCATTAGTTTGCCATTAGTCAGGTTATGATGCGTATGATGGGTAATGCATATTCAAACAATGCTTAAACGGCTTCAAGAGCAGTACATCTCTCAACCTGCGAGGATAAACAATATTCAAGAGAATTTCCTGGCTTTGAATTTTTAATCGTTGTCTTTTGTTCAAGTGCCAGGAAACATAGTGAACAGGGCAGCAGTGGAGAGGGATTTAGCGTTGAATTCATGCGTGAGGAGGGAGAGATCTGAGAGATAAAGAGTAGCGCACGTTTTCTGGACTAAAGACAGATTGAGGAGACTATTGCTGTATGTGTTTAAAGGAATCGATCAAGGTAGTTATCACATTAAATAATATCCTTGTTGTAATGGATGCCACCTCAGTCTGCGAAAGAGGCTGAATACTCAACACATAATAAAGTATGAGCTGTAAAACGATATTGCCAAGCTCATATTACATACCTGTATGTCTTTAAAGGCTATGTTGAATGGGGAAAAATGCCTCATAAACCAATAATATGTTCTGAAATGTTTTTTTCTTGGTAGAGACGGCAGAAAAAACGTTTTATGTTAAAAAGAAAATGGTGTTTCTATCTCTCTATTCTTAATGATCTGGAACATCTGAACCCTGTTTCAATAGATAATACATAAATAAAGTTGTTATTATAATTAGATTTATCTTGTTTTCTGTGCTAAGACACACTTCATGATTGGCAAACATGAAGAGCCACGGAACGGGTCGGGCGTGAAACGCAAAGGCAAGAAGTGAGATATGCAATCGTTATAATTGAATAAGCTACTGCCTTCAATGCCATTATAACTTTCACTTTCACTTTCCATTTGAGCTTCTTCAGCATGAGACTCTCCCTCATATCAAATCACGAACCCTGCACTGAAAAAAACCCTATGCTATAAGTGGTGTAGAGTTGATTAAAGCTTCCAGATACTCCATTCATTATCTCAGATGTGCGTTAATTCACTGAGTTGCTCTCTCCATAACCCAAAGCTAATGAGATCTGCAGGTGTACCACAGTGTCATTACTGCAAGGAGCTTATTCAATATTTTGATGCTGCAGCAATCTTTTGTGTGTCAGGACAGATTAGGCTGATTCCTCTGAGCAGCTGCTGTGATGTAGAGGATGGGTGCTTTTAGAAAGTTGCTCACGCAGCACTTGGGATTTTTGTAGTCGCTCCGTTATTGATTGCATGCTTTGATTAGTCTGAGCCTCACCATCACTTTAGATAAAAGCAGCTAATAGCTAAAAGTCACAAATGTATATTTTAACCAAAGCCAGTGCTCCATAAACTTTACTGTAGATTAAACAGTACGTGTGTACTCGTACTGTTGGGCTCTATTTACACCTTCATATGTCAATTATTCTGATGATGAGGTGTCTGCATCTCATTGGCTGGGTCTCATCTACAGGAAGTGCCTTCTGAGAGAATGCTGTTTTCATAATTGGTTGAAAAACAACTTGTCTCCTCTCTGCCTTCGACCCCCACCTTCTCTCCTCAACCGTTTCCTCCCCCCCCAGCTCCTCTCTCCCACCTCCTCTCATCTCAGTGCCTCCACCTCCTCTCTCCCACCTCCTCTCATCTCAATACCCCCACCTCCTTTCTCCCACCTCCTCTCATCTCAGTGCCTCCACCTCCTTTCTCCCTCCTCCTCTCATCTCAGTGCCTCCACCTCCTTTCTCCCACCTCCTCTCATCTCAGTACCCCCACCTCCTTTCTCCCACCTCCTCTCATCTCAGTGCCTCCACCTCCTTTCTCCCTCCTCCTCTCACCTCATTACCCCCACCTCCTTTCTCCCACCTCCTCTCATCTCAGTGCCTCCACCTCCTTTCTCCCACCTCCTCTCATCTCAGTACCCCCACCACCTTTCCCCCAAGTGGCCCCCCAACCCCCACCTCCTCTCTCCCACCTCCTCACCTCCAACCTACTCCCCCAATCTCCTCTACACCTCCTCTTCTATAGCTCATCCATCTTCTGTCCTCCACCCCCTCTCTCCCCAGTGACCCCCATGCCCCACCTCCTCTACCTCACCTCCTCCCTACCCCAGCGCCTCCCAGGGGGTGGAGGAGACATCCATCCTGGGGTTCATTTCAGGGTGAAACCCCCTGCTGCGTAATCAGTAAGACCAGGATATAGAAGAAAAAAAAGCTCAGCTAAAAAATGTCTCTCTGGCTCTTAAATAATCTCTATTGCTCTTCTGTTTTATGTATTGTACACCTCTGTATATAAAGCTTTTACAAAGTAAAAGTCCCTCCCCTGTTGTGCTCTGGTGACTCACAGCTCTCACCGTCTGTATCCCTCTGTTGTGCTAATTAGCTAGCGAGCGCAGATGGCTTCCTCCAATACTGATGAGGGCTTTTACTTTGTTAAGCTGACGGTTCCACCTGCTTGGAGACCATCCACCGCTGCCTCTGTGTGTACAGGCTTGTCTGTTAGATCTCCAGCCAGAGCGTGCAGCGACTCTGTTAGCATTGTGCGCACGTCATGCTAACGAAGCGCTGCACTGCAGGTTTGGGGGATCTGGAGACGGTATCTCTGTGTTCTGCTGGGGCTCTCTCTTCATTTAGATCAGTGTGGGTTCATCCGTGAGATAATGGCTTGAAATGTACGGTTGCAATTTGCTGAAACGTAAAGGTTATCCTGCGCACTCTAATTCTGCCCTTTAAAAGCATCGCACTTTGAATTCGCTCTATGTCTGCTGTAAGTTAGTGCATATGGGGTTTTATATATTTTTTTGTGAGCCATGTCAAAGGTGATCCACTGTTGGATGGACAATAATACAGTTCTAAATACAAATTTGAACTTTAGGGTCATTTATCAGACGCTGTTATGCAAACAATCTTATTTTGTTAGGCATATCATTAAGGAGGAGGGAGGTTGAACGTAGGCATCCTTCTCAACGGTGTCCACGTTGTGGTTTGAGCCCAGAAGCTTGCAGCTGGAGGTCAAACCTCCTGGCTAATAGACCAGTGGATCCTTCCCAACCCTTCTAAGTTCCATGGCCATTTTTCCAGACTTGATCCCAACTTTCATCGACATCCCAATTCACCATTTTATCCCCGCCAACAGCACGCCAGTGGTCACTAAATATGTTTATATACATATAGGGATTGAAGTTCATGAGCCAGCAATCCTCCTGAGACCCCAGGCACCCGAAGTGGGCTCCCGACCAAAATGTCCGGAAACACGCTCTACACTTTGGAATGAGATGAGATAACGTCATGAGGGAAGAGACAAAGGGATTATGATCTGTCATAATCTGGCGATGGGAAGCGCCGCTACATACAAATAAAATATCTTTCCAGGATTTTCTGTTACGTATTTAATTATATCTGGACAATGACCTATTTCACCAGTACGTTCCTCCTAAAATCGGTCCTACAAATATGCTCTAACTGTACCAGCCTACTGTGTGTGTGTGTGTGTGTGTGTGTGTGTGTGTGTGTGTGTGTGTGTGTGTCTGTTTTAATAAGTGCTCCGAGAAGTATTTTTTTTATCAAAATATGCAAACGTGTGCCCCTGGTAAAAGTGTTTAGTGCGACACCAAATGTTGGAAAACAAGCTGCGTCCAGCTGTCTCCAACAACGTTTAATCCGTTAAATATTCATCAGAAAAATGTCCACAAACATAAAACAACTTAGCAGCTAATTCTGCTGAATCCGTTCGGCAGCTTGGGCCGGTACTTTTCCTGAAGACTATAATGTACTAGTGTGCAGCAAACATTTATGTAGCTCTGTCACTGCCATACCTATGGTTTAGCAGTTAGCATCCAGCTAACTCTGGCCCAATGGTAGCTATGGTTATATCATTTAGAATCTGTCTAGCTCTGGCTAACAACCTCTTCTCCCTCTTCAGAGACACTGATTGGCTTGGAGTAAGAGTTGAGACGCTTTGATTCGCCCACTGAGACCCGTCAGTGAACCTATGGCAGAGAGACTACACTATACAGGTAAGGGGGAGGGGGGGGGGGAAACTTGTATACACCTGCACCAACAGCAGGGGGGTCTCGTGGTGGAGGGGGGTGGGCGTGGAAGGTTCCAGGCTGTTCTGTGTTCACACTCCAGCATAGACCTTACTCCCTAAAGTGTCTTACTGATCATGTTTGGTGGGCGGGTGGACTTACAAGTGAGACGGAAATAAACCAACATCATAAAACTTAAAGTGTAGAAACAACATAGCAAAGTGGTGCAGGTCCAGGTTTCAAAATGTGCGACAGGATCAAGGTAGTAGTGGTAAAGAGAAGGAGTTAGTGGATTTTCAAGTGTCTAAGTCGGTGCTGTACGTCAAAGCCAACGTTGTGCTCCAGATATCTTACCGGGGAAGATTATCTGTTGAGGTCTATCCTCCTACGTCTTGTATTCACAGGTAGGGATTTGAGGACTGAAAAGAGACGGATACCAGGACTGTTGAAACGTAGAAAGTAAATCCACCAAAAGGTGTCGCAGACTACATATTCACTAATCCACTCTTCTTCTTCTGAATGCCTTGTAGAGATAATCACCTTGGTTGGAGATTTTTTTAATTCAGCTATTCTCTGTGAATGTATCGCTTTATGGTTTAGAGCCCATATTTAATAATGTAATGGCCCTAAAACGGAAGTGGGACAGAATATGTTGTCAGGGACCACACACATTAGGTTTTATTCCTGATTTGAGGAGTTAGCGAGCAGATAGCTTTACACGGGTTGTATTCTACCACTACATTCCACGTTGTCATTGGAAACGTTGCATCACTTACTTGACTGAACTCTCGTGTATTTCTGCCGTGAATATATATCCTGAAGGCTACGTTGGAACTGCTTGCACATAGACAGGTTAGAGACAATCAGCTTTACTTAAGGACAGCTGCCGTGGTGTTCAGTAGCCCACCCGGTGGGAAGGATGCTCCTCTCTGTTCTGCGTCTCTTCGGCTTCCCTTTGATATGCTTCTTTATGTTTTTGCATTTTCACATGAAACTTGAGTGGGCTGTTATGACACATGGTACCCTCCCAGACTCTCTTTCTCTCTGCCTCTCTCTCTGTGTCTCTCTCTCTGTCTCTCTCTCTCTCTCTCTCTCTTTCTCTCTCTCTCTCTCTCTCTCCCTGTGAGAGTGTGTGTTAGTGTGTTAATATTGTGAATTCCTGTGTTAGTTTAGAAAAGGTGTGTATATGTCTGTCTGTCTGTCTGTCTCACTCTCTCTCTCTCTCTCTCTCTCTCTCTCTCTTTCTCTCTCTCCTCCCCCGCACCATCTTCAGCTGGTCTCTCTCTATCATGCCCGGCTGCGTGTGCATACCTCATGTTCTCTCACCTGCAATTCAGCGTTAAAGATGGCTCACACTATTTCTGGCCGCTGAGCAGCTGGTCACAGACCAGGAAAAAAAGCACCATGGAAGGCAAATATCTGAAGGTATGACTCATTCATACACCAGTCAGTCAGTCAGGAAACCATTAGTGGACTAAAGGATTTATTGTTACTCACTTAGCAGTTGTTGTATTTGCAAGCAAAATTGTATTTTTGTAGGAACTGTCACGGTCACACACACACACACACACATGTGACGGGTGATGGGGCTGACATGGTTAATGTAGGGGAACTGATTATCAATATGTTTTGACTGGTGGATCCGTGAATTGTTTGGGTGTTTGTACCACTGCAGGAAGAGAAATAATCACATTGTTCATTATCTGTGAATAATCCATGACCTGTAAACAATCTAAACTATCTTCTGTGCAGGAAGGCAGTCCTGAAGGAGATGAGAAAGAAGTTTCTCTTGACATTTGTGTACGTATTGGATTAAACAAACCAAATCAAAATGAGATGAAACAGAATAGAAAGAGGGCTTGATGATAGACAAGCAATGAAAACAGTAATTGAGTGAAAATAATTGAGCAGGCCAAAAGTTTATGTTTGGATGCATACGCACACTTGATTATGGATGTATCAGTATGTCTTTAGTGCCTTGCACAAGGGCCCAGTGGTAGGGTGTTTGATGATAGCAGATCAATCTTAGGACCCAACTCCACATCACAGGCTTTGGTCTTCGGTAATCTCAAGTCTGCTTTTATTCGCCTATCAAGCACATTTTCAAGTCCCATCCTCTTGGACTAAAAACACATCTCATCAGAAGATAGGCTTTGAACGGGCGAGATCAGCTACTCAAACGTAATTGGATTAGAATCAATTAATTTGGCAGACGGTCGCGCTTCCGCAACTGATCCCCTGGTGTCACCATGGAAACAACTGGAGTGTGATTCTGCTGCTGCCAACACCCCCCTGCACCCGCCTGTCCAAGAGGTCTCCCCTCATGGACCTCTGTCCTCTGGTGCCAACCTTGATTTGTGGTTGGTTGTGGTTTGGCTTGCGCTGCGTTCCCTGATCAGGAGCCGAGGCTACGGAGCGGCTCCGGGGCTCCGCTAGGCTCCACATCACCCGGAGACACTCTTCGCCGCTGCGATGA
This sequence comes from Pollachius pollachius, assembly GCF_949987615.1. Lineage (NCBI taxonomy): Eukaryota > Metazoa > Chordata > Actinopteri > Gadiformes > Gadidae > Pollachius > Pollachius pollachius. The sequence continues at coordinate 15,511,478 of NC_136949.1, read as the reverse complement.
CGGGATCGAGGTTGACAGCCCTGGTAACGCTGCTTGACGACCTGAAACAAGCAGAGAACACGCACTCCTCTGCCTCCCTCCTCTCTCCTCCCCCTTCTCACCTCCTCAGCATCCCTCCTCTCCCCTCCTCTCTCCTCCTCTTCCTCCCCCTCCCCCTCCTCACTCCTCCACCTCTTCCTCCCCCTCCTCTCTCCTTCTCTTCCTCCTCCTCCTCTCTCCACTTCCCGCCTTTTCTCTCCCCTCCTCTCTCCTCCAAGTTGTCACCTGTTCGCCCTGCGTCTCGACCGGTATCCAAGGTGACAGGCGCACCCTCGGTGGTCAGTGACACGCAACCGTAGGCGACAAGCACTTAAGTACCCCCCCCACCCCCGCCTCCTCTCTCTAAGGACGCTTGAGAAATTGGCCAATCGAGGAGAAAGCCACCTGGAGTAGGGGCGAGTGTGGATGAATGGAGATATGATGGTGTTATTCAAGTATTTTTTTTAATCTCTGCATCTTAATATCAGCAAGGAGTTTACTCCGTCTACAGAATATACATTTTTTGAACTTTTTTTTTTTTTTTGCCGGGTGTGAAATCCCTTCCACACCCGTGACACATCATCAGGCGAGCTTTGGGCGCGATTGCGCCGGCGAATTTCACGCTCGGCTCGGAGATTGATTCCGTCGGCAATGCGTCCGTCACTGAAAGCTAGCTGAAAGCTGAAGCTAGTGCCCCTTAAAGCTAGCGCCCCTTAAAGCTAGCTGTTATCCATCTCGAGGGAGGATATGCATCCCATAATAAACTCTTTCACTACTCCCACGTCATTGTGACATCGAGGAATTATCATCCTCACGTCGCCTGCGGACGTTTACGGATGAAAAAGCGATGCGTCGCTCGCTCTGCTTCAGGCCAAACTCGCTGAACTTGAGTGTTAAATCAAATTAATTACTTCAGTACTTCATTCGATGATCGATTTGACAAAACCTTAAATTAGAACCAGAATAAAAAAAATATGGTTTGGGTGTGCATAAAATAGAAACACGTCCCAGTGGTCTAAAAAGGGGGGTTGTTCTGCTGACTCAACATGGAAAATGCTGAATGGGTTCTGGCATGAGCCGGCTCTCGCTACACCTGCAGGTGTTGTGGTGGAGCTGGACGCCTGCAGAGCTCAGTTCCATGGTTACTTGGGTCAGTTAATGTTTAATGAACCGTCCAACAACTGAGTCTTCTCGGTTTTATCCTCCCCTGTCGTCTCCAGGCATATCTGTTGGCGCAGGTTGTACTGTATGTTGACCCCCGTTGGTTGGAGCTGGGTGTATCCGCCAAGATCTATAGTTGGGTTATGGTGTTTAATGTTGTTAGGGGAGAGATGGAACCTCACCTGCAAACATATCATAGCTGCTGTGAGTGCATATTGCGGTGGTGGTAGGGTGGGATGGTTCATCACAGTGGCTCAATATGGTTAGCCTCATCTAATAACCTAGCACAACTCTTTGAGAGGTTTTACTGTGTGTGTGTGTGTGTGTGTGTGTGTGTGTGTGTGTGTGTGTGTGTGTTTGTGTGTGGGGGGGTGTTTGTGTATGTGCGCCTGTTGCTGTGCTTGTGTGTGATCATATTCTGCACAATAAAATGCCATGTTGGAGTCATTTGTCACTTCCGCCGCTGTAAAGAGCGAGAACAGAGAAAGTCAACGAGAGAGGGAGATTAGAAAAACAGAGAGCAAAAAAGAGAGAGAGAGAGAACAGCAGAGTAATAGTACGACAGAGCTGAGTGTGAGAGAGAATTTGTTCAGCCCCTTTGAATTTCTAAGTATTTCTTTATGTACGTATGTGTACCAGCTAGTTTAGGTCATCGTAACAGTTCAGTCTAGTTGTATCTAATCTATTCCTAATAGATATAGAAATGTATCTTATAATCTAGTTAAGTACTTTGAATTTAATGTAGTGTATTTTAGTGTATTGAATTTAGTCTCATCTAGCTAGTTTTGTTTCTAGTCAGTCTATTCTAGTCAGTGTACTCTTCTAGTGTAGTTTAGTGCATATGTGCACCGATGGATCTGACAGGCACACTGTCAACTTTAATGACAACTTTCTGTTCTTGAAAAATTCTGTTCTTGTTTTTACTAATTATAAAATGCACACACACACACACACACACACACACACACACACAGGCATCACGGCATTGAAATGACTTTCTGATTGAAGTGAAATGTTTGCCGTATCGGTAAAACACAAGGGTCTCCTCCTAAAGATAAGCTACAGTACATTGTGTTCTTAACGCTAATTAACCGTCCGTCCGTCTGTCTGGCTGACAAGTCATGTTGTATTGAGACAGATAACACGAAACGTCAATCAAAGTGAGAGCTCACTCAAAGACTCTCTCTTTCCCCTCCCACCCGGCCAGAAAGGTTTTTACGTGTGTGTGTGTGTGAGTCTTCATGCTACATCCCTGCCAAACTTCACACCAGGCCTACCAGGTGTTCTGGATGGCCGCGGCGTTCAGGTAACCTGTTATTCTATCAGCCAGCCTCCCCCCCCCCCCCCCCCCCGCGACAGGCTCATCTGGCTCGCTGCAGAGCAGCACACACACAGCTAAAGAAAGTGTTAATTACACTGTGGGGGCAGTTCACTATCGATGCAAAAACATACAATTCCGTATAAAAGCAAGCCCTTGTTCTTCTAGAAACAGGGGTTGTGCACGTCTCTCTATATCGCTCTATTCATTTTTTATTTACTTCACGTATTTATTTATTTATTTATCTCTTCCTGATGAGGGCGTGTGAGAGCGTGAGTGTGTGCATGTGAGTGTGTGAGTGTTTGTGTACGCGCGTCACCGTTTCCAGGGCAACCGTCATGGCGGTGTGTCTGGAGATGTGATCTGTCTGTCTGGGGGAGCCGAGCCCTGGCCTCTCGGCGCTGGCGTCCTGTGCTCTCGGGTTGCGCCGACGCACACATTTCCTGCTCGCGGATAGGAAGCGCAGTAACCGGGCAGGAAGCAGGCGAGAGCGTGGCTGCACAGGAGCGATGGTTAACACGCTATAGGTTGTTTCATTCATTGTTTATTGATCAGCTCTGTCTATCTTGTGTCGCTGTACGTTATTCACGTAGAATCAATGAGACTGATGTGAACAACGTTGTTCTTTCATGGAATGACAAAAATGGTGGTTGAAAATGGTGATGTTTTCTTAATGCCTAACAGGTTCCTCGTACTGTCGGTTGCCTCAAATCAATTGTTCTAGAGTGCCCTGCCCACGAACTGTGTTTCTGATCCACTATTGAAAAGATAGATAGATAAATACTTTATTGATCCCCAGGGGCAAATTCAAAGTCACAGTCGCTTGAAAACGTCACACTTAGCGTACACATAAAACATAAACAAGATTCTAAAGTAAAATGAAATATCCAACTGGCAAATATGGACGATAAAATAAATGTAACATAAAATAAATGTTTGGAGAATTGGCTTTTATTCATTCATGAAGCAGACGTTCAGATTCTAAAGGAGCAGGTCAGAGTCAGTCTGAGAACTGAATACTTGCTCGCTTTTCTTTTTCACTCTCAGACGCTACCCTTAACTGCCGCTTTGTCCTGGGGATTGCTTTCTTCTTCTTTTTATTTTCGGTAAGGTCGTGAAGCAGCGGCCTGTACCTAATACCCCCCCATTACCTGATCTGTCACATTTAAATCGTTTCGAAGTTCATTCAGGAATGTTAACGTGCTTTCTTGACTTCCTTCATCTCTGAGCTAAGTAGTTTGACACTGAATGTTCGGTGAATCTTTATCCCGGGACCAATTCTGTTTCAGACCGATCCTTTCTTCCTCTTCTGGGTCGCACCTTGGTTCCCTTCCGCACTGGTTTATTTATTGATTGCCAGGAGTGATGTTTACGTCAAGCTGTGATAGCCTGGTGAAGCTAGTCTCTAAAGTTGAACCGTTAAAGCCATGGTTTCCTTCAATCTTCTACTGGCTGTGCAGTATTTTTCCCCACGGCCACCACAACACTGTGTTTGTCTCAACCCTTTTATCTTATTTCATGCAATCTAAATTGGCCTGAGATATAATACAACCCAGAACAAGGCCTAATCAAAACAATTGATGTGTATTCAAGTGAATTGCGCTAGTTATCTTCTTTATTCCACCGCAGAGCAAACATTAGCCTGCTAATGCCTTGTAAGCATCCAGCCCAGGGGAATACCACTTCAACAGATTCCCATGCAAACACAACCCCTGTTCCGGCCAATCACAGGTCACAGCTTTAAGGTCACAGGTCAGCCTGTATGTTTATAAATCCTTCTCTCGCTCTCTCTCGCTGTTCACCTCTCTAGCCCTCTCTTTATCTCACCTGTCTGTGATGAAGGCATCTATCCATCTATTGTCTCCCCATCTCTCTCTGTATATCTGTCGTCCATCCGTCCTCTGTTCCCCATCCTCCTCCATCTGTATGATCTGCAGTTAATCTCGGCCCATCTTTCTCAGCTCTTTCATGTTTTTACTTGTTGTTTGACCGATCACTCGCATGCATCCTAAGGGCCATGTGCTCCATTCGGTCTTTGTGTCTCTCGCCCTCTCTCTCTCTCTCTCTCTCTCACTCGCTCTCACTCACTCTCTGTATCCGTCTCCGTCTCTGTCTGTGTCTCTCTCTGTATCTGTCTCCCTTCTGTGTGTGTGTGTGTGTGTGTGTGTCTGTGTGTTGGGGTGTGATGTGTGTGGGTCTCTCTCTGTCTCTCTCTCTCTATCTCTGTGTCTGTGTGTATGTCTGTGTGTGTGTGTGTGTGTGTGTGTGTGTGTGTGTGTGTGTGTGTGTGTGTGTGTCTCTCTCTATCTGTCTGTGTGTCTCTCTCCCTCTCTGTGTCTCTGTGTGTATGTGTCGCTCACTCTCTGTCTGTGTGTCTGTCTGTCTATGTGTGTGTGCATGTGTCTCTCTATGTGTGTGTGCGTCTATGTGTATGTGTGTGTGTGTCTCTCTCTCCCTCCCCATCTGTGAGTGGTTCTGCTGTCGCGCTCTATCTCCTATCCTACAGCTCTGTCGCTTTCTCTCTCCCCATGGCTGCTGAATGTGTGTGATCATCCTGCCTCCATTCTCTCCCTCCTCCGTCACTCTGGTTTACACTCATCCCGCTCTTCACCCCCCTCCCTGTCTCCCTGTTACCATTTTTGCTGTGTCTTTCCTTTTTCTCTTTTCCTTGCCGTCAATGGTTATTACTCTCTCTCTCTGTCTCTCTCTCTCTCTCTCTCTCTATCTCTGTATCTCTCGCTCTATCTCTATATCTCTCGCTCTATCTCCACCTATATATCTCTCTCTATATATCCCTCTCTCTCGCTCTCTCTCTCTCTCTCTCTCTCTCTCTCTCTCTCTACCCATCACTCTCTCACTCTCTCTCTCCCTTCTCTCTCTCTATACCCCTTTCTCTACTGTCCCAGTAGAGAAAGTTGTGCCTAACCCTTTCCCTACGTGTCCGGGGCCTATGAATCCCCTGTGTGTGTGTGTGTGTGTGTGTGTGTCTGTCTGTCTGTCTGTCTGTCTGTCTGTCTGTCTGTGCACATGCAAGAGTTTCTGCATACATGTGTGTTAGTGAAGCATGTGTTATCTTTATATGTGTGTGTGTGTTTGTGTGTGTGTTTGTGTGTCTGTCTGTGTAGGCACATGCGATAATATATTGGTGCATGTAGGAAATATGTGTGTGGGAAGTATGTGTTTCTTTATATGTGTGTGTTGCCTATGAAGGAGAACCCTTTCCTGCCCCCCCCCCCCCCCCCCCCCCCATTCAGTACACACTCCACAAGGCCTGAGGATCCTGGGAGAACGGCCCCGTCTTCTCTGGCCTTATTAATATTTATTCAAACTGTTTTAATATTTCACGCAGGTTTTAATTGATGCCATTGCCTTGAGATTGTGCTGTGTCTGGTCCATGGTTATGTGACAACGTTCTCCATCCGTTTTTATTCTTACTGTAAGCGGCCATTATGTGAAATAATAATGGTTCATCCTGAATATTAAGAGGTTATCTGGATTATTAATAGTTCATCTGGAGTATTAAGAGTTCATCCGCTGCTGTAATACATGGAGATGGGAGGGGCCTTGACTCTTAAACCCCTCCCTCTCAGCATAGATCCTCTTCCTCACATCCTCCTCTCCCTCCCACCTACCTCTCCCTTATGTCCTCTTCCTCACATCCTCCTCTCCCTCATCTCCTCTTCTTCACCAAGTCATCATCTCCTCATAATCATCATCTCCTCCTCCTCCTCATCATCATCTCTGCTTCACCCTCTTCCCCTTATCTCCTCCTGATCCCTTTCCTCCTCTTCCTCGCCTCATCTCTTCCTCTTCCTCTTCCTCCTAACCTCATCTCCTCTACCTCATATTCCTCATCTCATCTGCTCCTCTTCCAAGCCATCATCTCTTCCTCCTCCTCCTCACCGCCTTCTCTTCTCCTCCTCTTCCTCGCCTGATCTGCTCCTCCTCCTCCTCGTCTTCCACCTCAAATGGATTCTTTGATTTTTCTTCTCTTGTATAATGCGACTATTTGGTAGTTTAGTTCCGTCAGCTGACAACAACCGTGCCCCTCTTCTTAATATTTGACTTCCTGAGACTAATTATGTCAATTTAGGAGAAAAACGGTCGAAATGGAAATCAAATTTGATTAATTGCGTTTAATCGGTTGAAAGACTGCAGACGCCTCACAACAAGGCCTCATCAAAATCATTTCACTTGGTGCCAGTGAATTGAGCTAGGATCTTTAATCTGTCAGTCTATCTCTCTGTCTCACTCTCAGCCCCCACTTCTTTTTTGTCTTTTGCGAAAACTCAAATTAAAATCCAATTTGATTTGATTACATTGAATCAGTTCAACAACTTGAGTCACGCGCACCAGATGAAACACAGTATTTATAGTCTCTGTTCCCTTCTCCTGGTTTAACTTGTGTCTATATTTGTGGTGGCGTCTGTGCGTGAGCATCTCAGAGCCTCTTCAACGGTACTGCGTCTCCTTTGGCTGTCGTCGTTGCGTCAGACACGCTGTGTCGCTGTGTTCTGTTTGCTGAGCGCTGGTGTGGGTTGGTCGGAAATAGACGATAAGTGGGCGGGAGACGCAGCTCGGAGAGGGAAGAGTAAGTCCGATCAACACACTATCCCACAGTCAAGATTGATTCATGGTGACTATTGCTACTATTTTCTCTCAGCGTTCGTGTGTGCTTTGTTTTTTGATTTAATTACACATTTGTCTGTTCAGAGGGGGCCCTCTACGATGTTGCCTCCTCAGGTTTCTGGAAGTACTTCAGTGGTCTAAGGGTTAGCGGGTGTTGGTTATGTGTTCAAGTACTGTGATTAAGGTCCAGACTAATAAAGTTTCCCTGAATGGACCTGGGCACTCAAACCGCAAGCTGCAGTGCTCTTATACGTGCACGGAAAAGCTACCACGTTGACACACACACACAAATGGTGCTACATTACTTTGCATCAAGCCTCAATCACTGTGTACATGCTGATCTCACACACAGACAGAAGACACAATGCCAAGCACACACACACACACACACACACACACACACACACACACACACACACACGCACTTACACACATGCATGCACATATATTACTGCAGACTGGAACATAGATAAGCATTACACACACACACACATACACACACACACACACACACACACACACACACACACACACACACACACTCACACACACACAAATGAAGTGTTGGGGGAAACTAACTGATGTTTATTATGGGGTCTCCTGAGGCTTTCTTTCAGATTCCTCTGAACTCTGACAAACGAGAGATGATCTTAATCAATTCATTACCTCAGCGCCCTGTATCTCTGCGCTTTATAATGACTCCAGGATGCTACGCTAAGGGTGCTACGCATGCTAAATTAGCATGCAATGCATTTGCTACAGAGCTAAAGAGGCTTGATTGATAAAATTGACTTTGCATAAAAAGCCAATGGCCTTGTTCGAGGGAAGCTACGCTGGGAGAGCTGCCCTAGCATGCTTAATTAGCATGCTAAATTAGCGTGCTAAACTAGTGTGCAGATGCACTAGGTACAGATAAACAGGTGTAATCGATAAAAGGGATGTTTGAAGATCTTTTAAAAAACATGATTCATTGTTGAGAGGAAGCTATGCTACGCTCAGAGTAGTACGCTACATCAGCTGCAGAACTCAAGAGCCGGAATAGATGGAAGCAATTCCACGTCTAACAAATAATAGACTAATCGATTGGTAAAGCATATCATTGTAATGGTTACTGTCTCACTCTTCTATTTAAAGCTCTTCAACCGTTCAGTAAGTTTACTTTCCTTCACGTCTGCAGAATACACGTCTTTTAAACCCAGCATAGGGGTCAGCCTCGCACACACACACGCACGCACGTACGCACACAAACACACACGCACACACTCACACACACACATACACACACACAAACATACACACACTCTCTGACACTGACATGCACATACACCTCAACACACACATAGCTATAGCTAGCGTGTCCATGCGCACTTCAGCAGACAGATGGGCAGAGATAACTGCTAAGAAGTGCACGGTGGGTGTTCACGGTGGGTGTGCACGTTGAGTGTGCATGTCCCAGCAGCCTGTTATCTCATCCCGGAGGTGTCCCCAGAGCTGCTTTGCCATGAAGGTCAACGCTCTGAGATGTATAGGAGTGGGAGAAAGAGAGTAAGATTACTATACATGGGAGACGGGGAGAGATGGGCGAGAGAGGCTCACTAGATACTGGAGAGAGAGAGTTAGATTACTCTACAGGAGAGAGGGATGGGCGTGGGAGGTTCACTATATGCAGGAGAGGGAGATGGGCGAGAGAGTCTTACTATACAGACAGGAGAGAGGGAGTTAGATTACCATACAGGGGAGGATTTCTGTGAGATAGAGTAAGCTTACCATATTGGAGAGAGAGGGAGACAGAAAGAGAGGCGGGTAAAGAGTAAGCCTATATAGAAAGGAAGACAGACAGGAAGACCCGGTCAGATCTACTGAGTCTCTGCCTGTCTGTCTCTCTGCCTGCCTGTCTGTCTGTCTGTCTGTTTGTGAGCCCAGGAGGGGCTCACAAGGGGAGACACCGGGGGCTCTGTGTCTATCTTTCTGATAAAAAAACATTACAGAGAAGGGTCCTCGTGAATTAATTTAATATAACGTGAAGTGCTTTCCTCCTCCTTGGCTTAGTCCGAAGGGACACACCAAGAGGTTAGTCAGGAAAACAAAACTCCTTCTTGAATTGTCTCAACCTCTTGTCTTTGTTGTTCCAAAAGAGATGGCCTTGTACCTCATTTCAGTAAGTAAAGAATTTCGGTCATTTAAGCATACTTTAAATACTTTACAGGACCCCTATTTCAACATTGGTGATTGCAAGCTTTTTGTAATCCTCACACTAGTGACCTGAAGCGCTGACAGGCTGAAGCAAAGCACCACAGGTTTCAAACAACCTAACATGCTAAGCCTTTACACCTGGGAGGCTTGAGTGGCATGGCACATAATCTACACTAAGTAAAACATATACACCACGGCGGTAGAGCTGTACAAAGCAATATCATTTAAAAAGATAAATAAATTGAATGACAAAAATACAGAATTTCAATTAAATGTAAAAGTCAGTATGTATGACTTAAAATGTTTATCTGAAATAAATGAGACTCCCTGAATAAATAAAGGTCAAATACAAAATTGAACAAAAAGCAAGCCAACGTGTACAGTAAATAGTTTCCGATTTGGTTTATTTCGATCAAATGTATTCACAACATTACTTACAGACAAAAGTATAAAAGAAAAAGAAAAGAAGAGTGCCGTGGAGATATGATTTCACATTTGCCACACACACTCCTTTCAGCATCGCACCAGGTGAATAAAAAGGTAATTGAGAGTGCTGAGAGGCCTGCTTCCAAACCCTGCTCTCTCTGGGACTGACAGGCAAACTGGAGTGAGAGCGCCAGCAGGACTAGTGGGCAAGGCAGCGAGGTGGTGTGCTTGTGTCACAAGGCCGCAGGTGGGTTCATTAGGCAATGGTGGTCTGTGAGGAGGGAGAGAGACAGAGGGAGAGAGGGAGAGTGATTTAGGGGGAAGAGAGATTGAGGGAATGAGGGAGGGAGAGAGATTGAGGGGGAAGAGAGAGGGAGGGAGGGGTAGAGGGAGAGAAAGACAGAGGAGAGAGAGAGGGAGCATGATAGAGGAAGAGAGAGACCCATACTATACTAAACTAGGCATACACTATATTAACACACTAAAACACATACTATACTAACACACGCAGTCCCTCTGTCACTGGTGATAAATGAGAACCAGAAGGAACCACACAGTAGCACGGGGACGAGTGTTTTACCTAAGAGGCACTGCAGCAAAGACCTGTGTTTGTGTTTCTGTCGCGTTCACGCTTGAATGCGGTTGTACAACAGGAAGGTAATTACACAGTGAATGAGAGACCTGGCATGCAGTCCTGCCTTGACCTCACCTTTCACCTGTCCAGCACTCACACCTGTCCCAATAGACCACTCCCCCTCATCAATCAATCTGTTTCCATGACGATCTGTAGTCACATTCTCAGGTATGAATGGAGGTGATGGAGAGGTTCTCAATCATTCTCAACCAATATTTGCATATGCGCAAATGGACAGAGTGAAAAGGAGCCATTACAACCAGAACAATCATGGTTTCACCAGAATTGTTACATTTCACAGATAGAAGTACATTTTAACCTTACAACCAGGTACATCTCAACAAAGTGCGTTCTATAAATAATCCTTTGCAGTTTGTAAGCTGTCATGAATCCCCAGTTTCATACTTCGAACCCAGTGTTCCAATCATCAATCCTTTGCGCACAGAGAATTCAGATCAGAAATCGGTCATTTGCGACGGAGGCCAGTTCGATTCCCACTCGGCAGTGGGACCTGCCCTAGCAGGCATTTTATGAGGGTTGAAATGGAGCAGGAAATGTAATGGGAAAAGAAAGGCTTTGAGGCACTTCAGTCAGGCTGTTAGCGCTTTGGTTTCAGCATTAATGCATAGCGTCAACAGGGATTGTCATGATTGGGGTTTTGAAGCATCTAGGTTTGTAGGTCATGGAGCTTTTAGGCTTCAATCATTGCAGCTGTGCACCAACGGAAAACAATAATTATTTTGTCAATTATTCACTCAACTTGGAATAGATTATGGGTGGAAGAAAAACGCTGTCTGAATAACCGACTTTAAACAAACTGATGCTCAAGTGTTTCTTGCCTTTCCCATTCAAATTCTTTCTAATATCTTTTTGGCTGCTGTATTCACAACGTCACGAGAATACATGAGCTCTCTGGGTTTTCCTAGAAAATGTTGTAGAATGTTCCAATTCCGGGGCTACACAGAACTTAGAGAAGAGATAAAATAATTGCGATCCTTCTCCTCCTCTCCCACTATTTCCGAGCTCATCCTGCTAATTATGCTAAAGTATAAACTAAGAGAAACCGATTGAAAAAATGCCATTAGCATGGAACAGCCCAAGTAATCTCGCACTGTGTTCCACTGAACGGAGTCTTCTCAGGCCGTGGACAGCCCTTCATCAACATCTGGACAATATTTCCCCCTCAGCCCCCACATTAATATTTGCTAGCCAACACCTGCGTCCACACTACTGTGAAGCACCCACCATTCACCGCAGGTGTTGATCAGGCGTTACAGAATGCTGGCTTTCTGTGTCCTGGCAACGCTCTCAGTGAGGATTGGAATCCATCATTTATCTCACTATTTCATTTGCATGGTTCCATTTGTTTACATTTAATCGTTCGAATATCTGTAGTCGGATGGTAATTGAGCGAATTTGTGTCGGCTGGTCAACAAAAAACGTCTTTTTGCCCAATCTTGTTGGAAATATGAGTAACACCAGATCAAAGTAATGATGATTTGTTTCACCATTGTAAAGGTGACTGTTAGGCATCAAACTGCTGGTTAACTCCTACTTAAGGAAGACGAATGACAGATGAATACTTTGACCAGGAATGTTGGACTCATTTTGAGGGCTGGCAGCAACAGCTGTCTTCAGTTAAAACAAATGATTGTGAGTGGATGTGATGTATCTCTATGCACCCCCCCCCCCCATCCTTTCCTGAAAATATATGGAGAGAGACACAGATCATACGCAGCTATTGCCCTCTTACCCTTGGAGCTTTTTTTTTGCGTTTTACTGTCAAGTATTTCCTCCAATTACATTGCTCTTTTGTCATCTGTACTCACGGTGATTGACAGCTATCTTTGGTTTCCGACGTTTTCAAATATATCAAAGCTCTGCCCTAGCCACAAATCTTCCCATTTTTTTGAAGCTGTGTCCCTCCCCAACCTCTGGTCCTAGGCTGGCGCCCTCTTCATCTGACTGAATCGGGCCGTTTAAGGGCATCAGGACTAGTGTTGCATGGTTGTCCAGTACCTGTGCTGTCAGGAGCCATGATGAGTGGGCACATCAAGGCCCTTTCTGCTGATTACTCCGTCCCAGCGGGAGGCGCTGGGGAGGGGGGCCGGCATGTGAGCGAGTCACCTACAGCAGGCTCCACGCTCCGGCGGTCGGTGGGGACCTCGTTTTCTTAACTCGCTGACCCCAGAACCCATCCATCCTCCACTCACCGCGTCCTTGCTGTTGACCGAATGATTTAGGGGGCCGCCGCAGGCCTCCTCCACCTCCCACCACCACCACCACCAGCACCACCGCAGATACCACTTCCACCATCACCTCCACCACCACCTTGATGGAGCGCTCAACGGTTAGCCCCCTGGAGGCTAACAATCGTATTCCCTCCGCCCGTTGTACCGGTTTGATGTGACATGTAATTTGTCTTCCTGGACATACAGGAGGTGTGTGTGTTTGTGTGTGCGTTACATGATACGCTAGGTGGGTACAGAGCGCCTACAGCATAGGATAACATAGTATGTGTGAGGAAATGATAGCTAGGCTAATGTAGCGTAGCATGCGCTAAACATGGGCGTCAAATCGACCAGAGCTTAATGGTTAGATGCCTGGTCAGAGTCTTCAGTCTCAGCTGAGTTCCTTGAGTTCTCAATTGTCTTCGTATACTCTTCTGATGAACCGAGTACTGACCTATCCTCAAGCCTGTTGTCAAACTCCTGGTGGTATCAAATAGGAGGGCAATCTTCTGCAATAAACACCAGTTGTTTTCAATTCGATAATGTGAGTGCAAGATGTGTGTGTGTGTGCGTGTGTTTGGCGTGTGCGGGCGCGTGTGTGTGTGCATGCTTGAGTGCCTGCGTGCCTAAGTGCGTGCGTGTGTGTGTGTTTTCTTGTGTGTTCTTGTGTGCATTGGGCAAATGTTTCTTTGATCCTCTGTGGGGCGACTTGTCAGTGGAAAGTGTGTAGTGTTTTGTTGCGATGCCTTGAGTGTGTGCCACTGTGTTGTCATAAATAGAAGCCATCGTAGTGGTTTGATTTAATTGTCTGTTTGCCGAGGCGATAGAAGTGCTGGCGGATGTAAAGTTATTCAATGGCTTCTCCCGTCCACGTAAATATAATGAGGTGAACTAACACTCCCAGGGATTATTCCAATCTGTTCAGACGGCGCCTGCATTCACACCAGATCGGAATCTAAATCCCATTGAGCCGAGTGCAGAGGCTACTTCCTCTCATCCATTACTTTAAACATAAACCTCCCATTGCACGGTTTAAGTTATGCTAATGGGACGATAATCTCATGCATGTATTCCAATAAAGTCCATTCTCAGGTCTGCAGCTGCGCCTCTCTCCGGCCACGTCCCATCACACCTTTTAAACGTACCGACTCCGCTGCCCCCTCGTATTCCCCTGCCGTTCCGCTACAATACGATTACAACATTATCCGCACCCGGGGTCCGGTGGCGAGCACAAAATTGACCCGGATTACGCGGGCCCCTTCCGATAGCGGCGGCCGTCAGGGCGGGGCCTCGAGGGGCCGGTAAAACGACAGACTCCACGTGGGAGCCCGGCGAGACAAACACGAGGCCGAGCGGCGTGGAACGTAGGCCAGGATGAACGCACCGCTGGCAGCCACCGCGCGTTCAAACTTGGGGGGGGGGGGGGCTGGTGTTCTGCTCTTGCCGGGAGTGGAGCCATTATTCTCCTGAGGTAGCCGCCCTGGGTTATTTTTAGCTCCTGGTTCTGGTTTCTCTGGGTCACTCTTGCTCGCTCTCTCCATCACTCTCGTTCTCTCGCCATCGCTCTCGTTCTCTCGCCATCGCTCTCTCTCTCCCTCTCTCTCTCTCTCTCTCTCCCTCGCTCTCTCTCTCTCCCTCACTCTCCATATCTCTCTCTCTCTCTCTCTCTCTCCCTCGCTCTCCATATCTCTCTCTCTCTCCCTCTCTCTCTTCTGTCTTGCGCTTTGTTCTTTTTTCCCCGCCGTCTGTTCTTGTCTCATCTATTTCCCTTCGCCTTGCGTATTTATTATTCACCATATAATCATTTAGCAGACACTTTTATCCAAAGCTATTGCCAGTGAATTTTAGATCCATGTCATTAATGAGCAGGGAGACGGCAGACATCTTGCTCACGGATGACTAGTGGTAGACCGTGGCCGTTAGGGAATCAAACTCAGAACAATTTGGCTGGGAGTCAAACACCCTATCCACGAGATGATCGAAAAACTGGGTCTTATCAGAGGAGAGGTAGTCATCCTGGATCAGAGCCATTTCTAAGGCTGGTGGATTTGATTTCAGAATCTCTCTCTTTCTGTCTCTCTGTCTCTGTCTCTCGCTCTCTGTCTCTCTCTCTTTGTCTCTCTCTCTCTCTTTCTTTCTCTCTCTCTCTTTCTTTCTTTCTCTCTCTCTTTCTCTCTCTCTCTCTCTCTCCCCCCCTCTCTCTCTCTCTCTCTCTCTCTATGCACCTCCTCAGTGTTTATCATCTCATTCTCCATCTCATCCTGCTTCCTCAGCCACAACAATAGTATTTGGGGATCAAACCCGGTTCCCTGTGTCCGGTGGGTTTTGTGACAGAGCCTGAGGAGCTCTAATGTGGTCGGATCGATCCACTACATCCCCAAGAGGTTACTCCTGGGCAGGCTGCGAAGTCTCAATCCATGTGCATGTGCGTGTGTGTGTGTGTGTGTGTGTGTGTGTGTGTGTGTGTGTGTGTGTGTGTGTGTGTCTGTGTGTGTGTGTGTGTGTGTGTGTGTGGTAGAGTAGTAGAGCAAGACTGGTTTCAAAGGTGGTATTATAGAAAGCCTGTCTCTGTCCACACTTCCAACCCTTTTACCACGGCCACAGATACGTGCAGCCTCTCTCACACACTCACATGCCCTCACCCTCCAGCAGCAAACACACCAAAGGCACAAACACAAATCCAACAACGGTTTGTCAATCACTGTCTCATCAAACCGTGTAGTTGGTGCACGTTTTCAAGCTAAACCTGGGTGCTTTAAGATTTTTTTACTCTTTTAAAAGGACTATCTTTTTCTTGAGGCACATCATTAAGGAGCAGGTTGGGCTTTGGGGGCATCTTGCCAAAGGAGATGCCAAGATTATAACCCACAGACCCTAACCCCTAGACCCCCAGACCCTAGACCCCCAGACCCCAGACCCCCAGACCCCTAGACCCCCAGACCCCTAGACCCCCAGACCCTAGACCCCCAGACCCTAGACCCCCAGACCCTAGACCCCCAGATGGTGGACATTGAGAGGTCCTTCAGGATTCCATGTCTCTGACTGTGTCCTCCTCCTGTGTTCCTCTCCAGGTTCCTATGCATGACTGGACCATGGAGAGCCTCCTCTGCTGTCTGCTGGTTCTGGGGGCCACGTTGGCGATGGCCCACGCCTGCCCCAAGTACTGCACCTGCCAGAACCTGTCAGAGTCCCTGGGGACCCTGTGCCCTGCCAAGGGCCTCCTGTTCGTGCCTCCGGACATCGACCGCAGCACGGTGGAGCTGCGTCTGGGCGGGAACTACATCCTGCGCATCACCCAGCAGGACTTCGCCAACATGACGGACCTGGTGGACCTGACGCTGTCCCGCAACACCATCGGCTACATCCAACCCTTCTCCTTCGGGGACCTGGAGACGCTGCGCTCGCTCCACCTGGACAACAACCGGCTGACGGAGCTCGGGCCTGACGACCTGCGTGGGCTGGTCAACCTGCAGCACCTCATCCTCAACAACAACCAGCTGGGCCGCGTCCACGACAAGGCGCTGGAGGACCTGGCGCCGGCGCTTGAGGACCTGGACCTGTCCTTCAACAACCTGCCCTCGCTGCCCTGGGACTCGGTGCGGCAGATGGTGAACCTGCACCAGCTCAGCCTGGACCACAACCTGCTGGACTTCATCCCCGAGGGGACCTTCACCGACCTGGAGCGGCTGGCCCGGCTGGACCTCACCTCCAACCGGCTGCGCAAGCTGCCGCCGGACACCGTCTTCGCCCGCGCCCAGGACTCGCTGGTGCTGACCACGCCCTACGCCCCCCAGCTGTCCCTGAGTCTGGGCGGCAACCCGCTGCACTGCAACTGCGAGATGCTGTGGCTGCGGCGGCTGGACCGCGACGACGACCTGGAGACCTGCGCCTCCCCGCCCGCACTGAAGGGCCGCTACTTCTGGTACGTCAAGGAGGACGAGTTCACCTGCCAGCCGCCCCTCATCACCCAGCACACCCACCGCATCCTGGTGCTGGAGGGCCAAACGGCCAGCCTGCGCTGTGAGGCCTCGGGGGACCCCACGCCCACCGTCCACTGGATCTCCCCCGACGACCGGCTGCTGGGCAACTCGTCGCGCACCACGCTGTACCCCAACGGCACGCTGGGCATCGGCATCACCACCTCCAAGGACTACGGTGCCTTCACCTGCATCGCGGCCAACGTGGCGGGCGAGTCCACCGCCTCGGTGGAGGTGTCCATCATCCAGCTGCCGCACCTCAGCAACGGCACGGGGCAGCCGGCCCAGCCCAAGTCCCGCCTCTCCGACATCACCGGCACCAGCCGCGTCACCAAGGGGGCCCCCAAGGGCCCGCCGGAGAAGGTGGTGTCGGTGGCGGAGGTGACGGCGGCGTCGGCGCTGGTCCAGTGGACGGTGAGCACCACGGCGCCCAAGGTGAAGATGTACCAGCTGCAGTACAACTGCTCCGACGACGAGGTGCTCATCTACAGGTACAGCCGCCGAGTGCCCCTAGACTCTGCATAGCCGGGGTGGCTATGCAGAGAGGTCTTAAGTCCCTCCCCTCCTACTTGTTGTATGTTGTACTCCCTGCCACTTAATGTACACACTTATTGCATGTCGTATTGACCCATTCCCCGTATTCTATGTTGAATACGGGGAATGGGTCAACCTAGCGATTGTTGTTGCTTGGCACTCCGTTCTATTGGTGTGTCCCTGAATCCTCGGACGCCAGCCTTCCGAGTTGCACGTTTGACGTCCCTGCCGGTCTCGGATTTCGTTGAGAGCATCATCACTGCTCTCCATCTACTCTCTGATTTTCAAAGGATGAAGACATAAAGAGAAATGCCGCAAGAAAGCTGGGAGATCTTCCGACTTTCGACTCGGAAGTTTGACGTTCGAGGATTCAGGAACGGACCATATGAACATCCTTATTGTACCAACAGCAATATATTGTTTCACTTTATTATGACAAATGTGCTTATTGTAAGTCGCTTTGGATAAAAGCATCTGCTAAATGCCCTAAATGTTAATGTAAATGTTGTTCACTGGTTTAGCCACTTGGCTTGTGTGGTCAGTTCAACTGGTGCTGGTTGTCTGGGTGTTCTGGTCAAATGATAGACACAGCTGTTAGATACTGAAAACCATTTTTTTTTCCATGACCACAATTATACATTGACATGTCCCTTCCCCCCATAATGGCCCTGTTGCTCTAGAAAATAATAATAATAAAAAATAAATGCGCTCCAAAGCTACAAATTGTGGACCAACCGACAAAAATAATAACATGATCGATCGTGACAACACAGAGGCAGCCCTTGAGGTGTGTTTTTACACTACTCTTACAATAAAACTGGAGGCTTAAAAAACCCTCCTGGGAGAGGAGTCCAGTCTTTTCCTGTTCTGGTTATGAGATTGTTTACAGACCGGTACGTTCAGGTTCCTTTGAAACACCTCCCTGTGGATCCTCTACTCTCTACACCCAGAATACTGCTACACTACGCAGCAATGCAGGAACCCCTGAGTGGTATCCATTACCTGAATCCCCTGTGTGTGTGTGTGTGTGTGTGTGTGTGTGTGTGTGTGTGTGTGTGTGTGTGTGTGTGTGTGTGTGTGTGTGTGTGTGTGTGTGTTTGTGTATGTGTCCATCTCCTGTCCCGATATATTTTGTGGCCGTGTGACACCTTTGTGCCGGACTTGTGGATCATGTTGCTCAGAACCGAGGCTCCCAGCCAAAATGTACTTGGTTTGATCCCACACATTCACAATCTACCTGTAGGCATCCCTGAGTAAGATGCCCCCTAACCCCTACCTGCTCCTTAATGAACTGGTTCTGACTTCACTATGAGTGGCTTTGAATAAAATGGCTGCTTAAGGACTCAATAATGGTGGTAATGGCGGTGTTAGAACCGTCGTTCCTTTAACGGGCAAGGCGGCCATAGACTCATCGACGGATGGCGAGCCGTCTTAATTACCCGCTGTATCTGGCCTTCTTCCCGCACGGTCCCTCGGAAGGAAGGTGAAATGAGACGTTATGAAGAAGCCCCCCCGATCCAATTACAGCGAATAAGTCAGCTCTGAAATAATGGAGTGGAGGTGCGTAATTACAAGCGTTGCCCGCGGCGACGGCGATGGGATACCATCTTTTTGTTAGATTTGTGTCATCCTCGGCCACTCGTGTTACTCCACTAATGACTTGGTGAGAATGGCTTTTCTCATATGTCTACTGGCTCTAATTCCATGTGATGTTCATGAGCAGAAGTCCAAGGCGTGTGCACCCTACTTCCCACGGTGCCTCTGGTGCTCAGAGAGAGAGTCAACACTGCAGGGGAAGAGGGGAGATGAGTGGTAATATCTCCCCATGTTAATATCTTTGTCGTTCACAGCCCTTGTAACAATATACCCCGACAGCACTTGATATGGGAGATTACCTCGTCGAAAGGTTCAGGGTTTGATGAACAAAATGTC
Organism: Pollachius pollachius; assembly: GCF_949987615.1. Lineage (NCBI taxonomy): Eukaryota > Metazoa > Chordata > Actinopteri > Gadiformes > Gadidae > Pollachius > Pollachius pollachius. Next base: position 15,492,425 of record NC_136949.1, on the reverse strand, counting down.
CCAAGCAGACCTGTTGTCACCATGAACAAAATGCTCTTTCTAATCGCTACCTGCTACTTATTGAGACATATCTGTATTCAACGTCAGTGGCATTGGATTGACGTGCGGGCTGAATAACTTTAATGTGAATAAATATTTCAGCTGTACTCTGAGAGCACGATTGTTCACTAAACTGAGTCCTTGGACGTTTCCTGAACCCTTCACACAAACCTCTCTGCTTTGTTTCCTGGGAACTCAGACTTGTCTTGAACTTGTCTCCTTGACAAATTATAATATTATATCTATTGATGTTTATCTGAGTTGGGTGCCAGATTGCCCAGACTGCTGTGTCTAGCCCTTAAAACATCAGCCTAATCTTCTGCTTGAAGTGCCTCCTGCCTCTTCCTCCTCCAAAGCACCTGTTAAAAACTAGCAAAAACAATCACAAAGACCAGGCGATCAATATCCGAGGACGCAGACGAGACTGTCCGCCACTTCTCTACTCAGGTCTGAAGTGTTTGAGCGATTTAAACGATTTTCACATGGCATTCTTTTGCCTGTACTCTGGACCGGAGTAGGA
>NC_136949.1:15349366-15486866 GCF_949987615.1 Pollachius pollachius | reverse complement strand
AGCCTGACCACCTCCTCCTCCTCCTCCTCCTCCTCGGCCGCCTCCTCCTCGGGCGGCCCGCCGCCCCACGGGGCGGCCGGCGGCGGCCCCCGCAGCCCTAACAGCACGCTGGCCAGCATCTGGAGGGCGGCGCCCACCCGGGCCCGGCCCAACCTGGACCACCTGCTGGGGGCCTTCTCCTCCCTGGAGCTGCGGGGGGCGGGGGTGCAGGGCCGAGGGGCCCTGGGCCGGGGGGCGCCCACTGCGAGCAGCCCGGTGCCCGCGGTGTCACCGGGGCCCGCAGCCGACGGGAAGCCCCCCACGGACAGGGACCCCCTGCTGGGCCGGACCCTAGACTCGCGGCTCAGCCGGCTGCTGATGCTGGACCCCCGGCCCCCCAAGAGGAGCCAGTCCTTTGACATGGGGGACGTGGCGGCCGCTAACGCTAACACAAACGCTAGCAGTGCGCCGGCTAGCAGCTACCCGCGGCGGCTCAGCAGCATCTGGACTAAGAGGAGCCTGTCGGTGAACGGGATGCTGCTGCAGTGCGACGAGGAGGCCAGCGGAGACACGGGGGGCAGCAAGGGCACCATAGACAGCAACGACTGGGTCATGGAGAGCACCGTCTAGGCCCTCCGCCCCTCACAGCGGTGACCCTGGAACACAACCCTCGGCCCGTCGGCACCTCCTCATCCCGTTAACGCATGCAACCAACACATGGATGTTTGTCCCGCGTTGCCATCGAGCCACGCTAGGCTACGAGCTACGTGCGACAAGCGACATGTTTGCGAGCGATGTGCTATGGGCTTCATGCTGTGGGAAAGGAGCTACGAGTGACACAACTAGTGCTGTGTGCTACGAACAACGTGCCTGGTTGCACATCTGCCGCCGTACACGGTGGCAGATGTGACATGACAAAGGGGGGGGGGGCGGGGGCAGGTCTTTGGCCAAATCGTTACCACATCCGGGCTGCTCACTCGAGGTCATTTGTACAGAAGTCGTGTTTAAAGAACGGACATCACCATGGGAACGAGCCCAGAGAGCAGCGCCACGGCTTTCTGAAACGACACCATGATGGACTACTGCTATACGCTGTGTAAATTGAATATATGTGATGCAGATAAAGTTTGTTATTTTTTCATTTGAACGGTCAAAGCACACGTCATCCCACCCCGCCCCCCCCCCCCCCCCCCCCCCCCCCCTCCCTCCTCTCGAGAGAAATCTAGAGACTATGAAAATATAAAATCAGTTGAATCTGAATCATTCCGTCGTACGTCCAGAGGTCACGCGGAGGTCACCGGGCCGGCGTCGTGTCGCAGTGTGTGTGCTTTGGTGTGATACTACGAGTCGTTTATGTGTGACAACAAAGATTATCGTTGAAAAAAGTGTTTGTGAATATATTTACTTTGGATAAAGAGTATATATATTTGAGGGTTTATCGAGTGGCCCTGTGTAATATCCATTTTGAAATGTTGAAAATGTGTATGCAGGACGACCCCCACACCTCCTCCAAAGCCATAGGTCTCTGAGAACCGCCAAGCGGTCGACAGGGGGACCTTTTCATTTGTTGTTTTTTTACATCTTATTTTTCACGACCATATCTGCGTGTTCATATTCAGGAAGCAGCCTGGTTTCATTCAGTCAACCGTCAGTTCAAATTCCTCATGGTGTTACTGCTGTGATATTTGATGGCGCCACAGGTTTCCCAACATGCAACGCTAAGTTAGACATCCAGTCTGTGTGGTGTGCGTCAGTCCCCGCGGTTTTGGATGTTTTTTATGGATGGTGTGTTGTTGATCAACCATCATGAGCCATTTCAAAATATATCCTGAAGTGACTTCCCAAGTGGGAGTGTCCACCCATAGAGCAGATCCACCCCTATCGGTTGGTACAGTCCACACAGGAAGTGACCCCATCACACATTTGGGTAGACGCTCCCACTTCATCTCTACTCCTGGTACACCTTCCGGTTCATGTATGACTGACTGCTTTAGCGAGGTTTGCATCACTTTCATTTGTATGAGATGTCACCTTCACTTTATAAAGAACACAGAATCTGTTGGCAGAAATCATTCTGGAAGCCTCCACTCCGAACTATAAATGCATGGGAACATATTCCTGTAAGGCGGTTATTCAACACAGGAGTTGAACTCGCCCTCTCTCTACAACTAGGGCTGCAACCTGGGTTAGTCTCTTCCTCCATTAGTCCATCGTCAGAAAATGTATCTAATCTAGTTTTGATTATTTATCAGTACGAGTGTCATTTATCAAGAAAAAATACAACATGTGCTGCTGAATGCTTCTGAAATTCCAATATTTGGTTCATGGATCTTTATGATATTAGTACTTTAGTTTTTCTCGGCTGCCTGTCAGATAAAACAAGCACATTTAATACATCATGTTGGACCCTGGTAACTTGTGATGGGCATTTTCTATTATTAATGACAATATACAGACAAAAACAAACCAACGTCCAAAATAATCATTAGTTGCAGCCCTATGCACAACGTTTGAGTTGTTGTGTTGTCCATGTCATTAGTATTTTGTCCGATGTTAAATGAGCATGTTCCCAGAAGACCAGCGGGACAAAGTGGACCACGCTCTTGCCGCAGCGCCCCCTCTGGTCGACGAGTCTCTGTATTACTGCTGTTTTTGTATCTTACTTCCAAAAAACTATGTTTGACTGGACATTATGACCTTGACCTCCTGTGGCACAGACAGGAAGCAGTTGTGACTGCAGACGGGGGTCATTTCCTATTTGGGAGTTGTAAAAAAAAAAAAGAACATGTTTGTGTGGTTCAAACGGTTGTTTTTGCTACTAAAAATATAAAAATATGAAACAATTTTTTTTTGTCCAATTTGTATTGAGTATTTTTAACTGCTGTTGCTGTGATTCATCTCAACACACACACACATTTACTCGCTCTGTGAAAGTTTGTGAGAGTGTATGTGTGTGTGTTTTTTATGTGCGAGTGTGGTCATGTCTGTGCGTGTGTGTGTGGGATTGTGAGTGTGTGTGCCAGGTTCCATATGAAATATCAAACCAAAGCCCATGTTTACCAATCGTAGCATCAACAGGTAATGTGAGGTCAGGTCAGGACTGAAAACTGACCTGACCTCACACAGTGTTTCTCCACCTCTGGGTCTGGACCCCACGTAGGGCTGCCTGATTTGCTGATGAGGTTGTCAGAGAGGTGATTTATGAACTATAGATATTTGATAAAACCTTTTTGATGAACACAAATAATGAAAGGTATAAAAGGTATCTGGTCGTTGCCCTGTCACACATCTGCTACGTCGCTTTAGGTTTGGTCAACCTGTTCTACTATTCCCACCACTTAGTTAAATGCATTGTAGATATAATTTATTGATGTAGATAAAACCTCTAAGTTGCAAACATTATCTTGATGAGATGTGTTGTGTTGGAGATGTTGATTTAATATAAGCTTGTTTATGTGAACAATAGATCTATTTCAATATATACGCACCAGACGTCCATTATAGTTGTTGTTGGGCTGGATCTGGTCGGCCCGTCATGGCCTTTATGAATCCCAAAAATAGTTGCTCAATTTGGGCTGTATTTAGCTGCTCTGATTTGGACCAAATTTAGCCCCAGATGGACTTCTGTGTCGGACCACATAAAGCCCTAATGCAGCTATTACAATTATGATCACTTTGCAGCAAGTGGGGAAATAGGGTTGGTGGATCTCCAAGACAATTTTATGTTATTAGACTAAAAACAATGCATTTTCACGTAATTTTGGACCATAAATTACTATAAAAACACAGGTTGTCATTTTTAGAATACATTGCATCCCCCATGGCAGGAGTTACTATAGAAATCCATACCAACTAGCAGTGGGCGATACTGCAAAGCATTGTTTCAATCCGTTACAAAGTAATCATACCAGAATCGCCGATATCAATTGATATTTCCTATTATTCAGAGGGAAATACATCATCAAAACCTGAATACATTTTTCATGACCACTGAATGATATGCCAATGATAGCAATCATTATAAGGTGATGCCACCTGTGAGACCTGAGTTTGATTCCCAACTGAAGCATGGATATAGCAAGCAATTTGCTTTCCACTAAATGTTTGTTAAAACACAGGACAGATAAAGGAAAATAACAAAAATATTATTTTCATTATTGTAAATGAATGTGCCAACATGAACACAATTATCAGTGGACAATAATCCCCCCCCCCCCCCCCCCCCCCCCCCAAAAAAAAAGGCACTACTACATCCCTCTATGTACCAGCCACCGGTACACAGTACAACCAATACCACCAGACTTCTACATGGGGGCAATTGATCGAGATAACTTTTTGATTAGAGTAAAATATACGTCACTGCAGGGCTGCACGATTCTTGGTCATATGATAATCACGTCATATGATAATCAAAGCTGGTGCTAAACGATGGCTGCCACACACTAGGGGTGATGATGACAATTCTTCATCATCACCCCTAGATGATAGGGATGATGGTACTGGCATACAAGGCAGTCAATGGAACTGCTCCTGCCTACCTCCAAGCATTAGTAAAGCCACACACCCCAGCTCGATCCCTCCGCTCAACTACCTCAGCTGGCGTCTGGTACCGCCATTGCTAAGAGCAAGCAAAGGTCGCAAAAGACTCAAAACTCACCTGTTCAGAGTTCACCTCGACTCTGCATAGAAACCAATGCACAGACACCATTGAATGTTGTACGTCCTGGCACTTGTACATTGCACTTATTCAAGGTACTTAATTGTGTAGCATCTACAGTAGCTGCTATCATTGCTTTATACGGGGAATGGGTTAGCCTAGCGATTGTAATGCTTGCACGTGGTTCTATGAACATCTTTACTGTACCGACAGCGATATATTGTTTCACTTCTTATGACAAATGTACTTATTGTAACAAATGCACTTATTGTAAGTCGCTTTGGATAAAAGCGTCTGCTAAATGCCCTAAATGTAAATGTAAATGTAGGGGGCTTTTCTGGGCCCCTCCAGACAAAGGACACAGGGTGGTGGGGTTCAATCGGCTATGCTGTTTAAGTAAATTAACATGTCAATGGTGCTGCACTTCCATGCAAGAGCTGTCCCTGAGTGTTTAACCTGTGCACACTGATCACTCAATGTTTAAGGTGTGCAGCCTCACCCAGCTCCAGAGTCCAAACAGACAGGTTTGGACTGGCTTGGCCAGGTAAGGCTGCTTAAACCAGCCATCAGCCACACAAGCTCCAACATACTCATTTAGCTGATACAGAAGGAAATGCGACAAAAAATATGACATTAGCTGATATAAAACCGGCATATGAACTTTGGACAACAGAAAAGGAATGCTCCTGTTTTTAAATTAAATACAACAGCTTCATGAATCAGACTCTGAACATTCAAACGATCAATTTCAGTCTCTTGTCTCCTTTGAATTGCACATCCTTTGAACAAGATTTTTTCTCTGTGTTTTCTGTGTGTAAGATGATACAATACGCTAGTACTTTATGAGAGGTAGGTATGCTTCTTAAAATGTAAACCACATTCAACGCCTGTCAACATTAACGGTGGCAATATTTTGTTATCGATCCGCCAACCTCTACTGCTTGCTACAAACTGCTACCTCTTTGTAGGAAAGTGTTTCGGTTTCAGTGGGAGCACAAGACGATAGTCAAGCCAGAGGAGGGGAGGTGGGCGCCTAGGTGGATTCCCCTCCTACGTGTCTTTACTGAGCTCCTCTGACACATGACTTTGATGACCTCATCTGCCTTTTGTTGGTGAAGTGCCTTACTGGGGAGGTGGGGGCAATTTACATTTGAATTGGACTTTATGAGTGCAAAATGCAAAGATAAAAAGGTGCCCAAAGAAATGAAACACTGCAGACGACACTGAAAGTTGGAGCAGGGTTGGACGCTGAAAAAAGCAAGATTGCAAACAAGTTTGATGTTAACAAGATTGTCATGTATATTGTATAATCAGTGTAGGCGTTATGCTCATCAATTAAAATTGCTTTAAAATTTTCTTAAAATTCATTTTAAGAAAAACTAATTGTATTACTTTATTTAAAAACTTTAGAAAATAGGCCTGAACAGACAAAAGACTTATAAGGGTAAAGAATCTTCACTTGAAGCATAATCAAACGCTATTTGATGCCAAACCAACATGTTTCTAATACGTGTTACAGATTCAATTTGAAACGGTGCCATGGAAAGCAAACTCCTTTATTTAGGATTTAGAATTCTGGCTCCTGGATATTCTCATCTCAGCTCCAACAATGTTTTCACTCCTTGAAACCAATGTCTGAATCCACAAATAGAGGGTGCGAATCAGAGGTTTACAAATGTGACCCTTCTGCAGCAGACGGGAACTAACAACGGTCCACTGGGGGAAACACCACAAAGTAGGCCTATGTGCACTTTCTGGATGAGTTAATTATCAGTTTAATTCAAAACGAGTTGCTGTGGAATGGGCCAGGCCGGCGCTCTGTGATCCTCCAGACTCAGAGTTCACAGATGAAGAATCTGGTTAGTTAGTTAGTATTAAGTTAGTTTTTGTGATGAGACCAGCTAGATAGAAACACAAGCAATGCCATAATCAAGTATTCATCCCACTTTACCGGCATTATGGATCTAGTAAATGTAATTACATTAAGTTTTATTTGCATCATCTCAATATTCATGTTTAATTTAAAGCAGTAGTGTTCCCCCTACTTCAGTCCGGTTTTAGGTTGCCTGCTCCTTTAATATCGGTGAATAAAAATGAAGTATTTTGAAATTATAATAAATAAATTAAATCCTAGTTCATCCTCAATCCCCGCCAGCTCCCTTGCATCCCACAGGTTTGCTGTGAAATGAGATTTCCATAAAATCAACATTATTGAAGCTTTTAGTTTTATTGTGTGCTATTTCTGGCGTGGATATGGAGAAACACTTTCTATGGCATTATAGCCATTAAATATTTAACCATCTGGTGATAAATGCTTTTTTAATTCGATTTCAGTAATTTCCTCCAGAATTTTAATGAAAGCACTGCTGTAGCCGCCATAGCCGCCAAATGTTGTTCATGTGCAAGCTGTGTTCACCGAAGACATGATAATAGCTGACAAAAGTTGACAACACTGCCGGCTGCTGGATGGATGGATAGATAGATACATATCTACAGACAGATAGAAATATATATCTATAAACCTAGGTTAGGTAACGCTTACCACACAAACTGCATTATACAGTGCAACAATAAGAACACAGGCATAATCTACAAAAGAGCATAATAGACAAGGGATTATGATCTCTGACATTCATTCAGCGAACAATGTCGCCAACGCGTCCAGATAAGGCACAAGATGGATTGGGACCACAAAGACCCCCCCACAGACTCAGCTCGCTCCCTGGTCCGGACAAACAGGAGTTTTGTAGGTTCCTTTAAACAAAAAATACTGGTTTGTTAACATTTACCTTCTGGAACATTTCTTTAAAACTGTCTTTCCTATTTATTAATAGCTTTTTATTATTTTGGGAAAACCCATATTCAGATTTATATTTAAGTGTTACAGGGCACTGTTGTGATGTTAACATTGGATAAATAAATTGACTTTAAAAGTGCCTGTCCTCAAATGTGTAAATTATAATTGAATCAACAGTCGACTTAAGACATTTAAAACATGGAAAACCACACTGTGGGATGTGTAGTGTGGATGAAGGCTGGTTCAAGCAGCCTCACCTGGCCTGGGTCACCCTGTATGGAATGGAATGGAAATTATGATAATCTTACAACTACACTGAGTTCCTTCACTTAATAGTCTTTAGACAGGTTGTGGTCTCCCTAACGCCCCTATCGGTAAAAGGGGACCATGACTTTGCAACTGCTGGCGCATGCGCCCTTTCGTGATACTGCAGAGGAACGACCTGTTTACAATGCAGTTCAATGTGTGTATGTGTTTGCAGGAATGTATGCTCGAATGAGTTTATAAAGGGTGTGTGAGCTTTCCATGTACTCGCCCTGCGTGTGCAATCGTTAAAATAGCAGTTATTCGAGTTAACATGTCGTTATAGCCCACCACTAATTTATTTCGGAAAGTTTTAAGGACAACTCCAGAGGCGGGTCGCTGGGCACAGCAATGGCGTTGTCCACCAACATCCCCGGGATGCAGATCAATGACAACAAGCCACGGAAGTACTTCTCGCTACTATTCTACCAGGCCGTGCGGGACCTCAAACCGGTGTGGATGTTGGAGGACATGCGGACCATGGAGACGTTTTACCAGGAGGTCGACGACACCCAGAGAACTTACAACCCGTCCGAGGCGCTGCTGTACGCCATAGTGCACGACCATCAGGCGTACGCCCGTTACTTGCTGAGCCACTACACCGACGAGGCGCTCTCTCGGCCTGGGGAGCGGTTCTGCTGCTGCCCCTCGTCAGCCCCACATCTGGCGATGACTGTGCGCTACGACAGGCGGTACATCCTGGGTCTTATCCTGCAGGAAGTGCATCGCACCAAGCCGAGCATCCCTTCGTACACGCGCCAGGGGGCATGTCTGCACGCGGATGACGGCAAAACGCCACTTCACTTGGCGTGTGAACTCGAGCGCCCCGAGGCTGTCACTATGCTCCTTGGCAACGGCGCGTCCCCGTGCGTGGAAGACCACCAGGGCAGGACCCCGCTAGACGTGTTGCTGGCACGCTTCAGGGAGCCCAGCAATGTGACACCGGCGGAAAGAAGACGAACTCTAGACAACTTGTTGATGTTCATGCCCGCCGGGTGTCACTTCAAAACGAAAGGCGTTCTCGGCAAGGAGCCGGACTTCTGGTCCAAGGCTCTCGGCGAGGGCACCTTTCAGTACCTGGTGGGGAAGACCCCCGCGGCGCTGGTCCTCTCCGCCATGCAGACTGTTCTCAGACAATTGAGCCCCGCGAGGTTTCCGGACAGCCTGCTGGAGCTCCCCATCCCGTCCTCGCTGAAGCCGCTCAGTTTGCCCCCCTGTTCCGGTCATTCTCGCGAGAGATCGAGGATGAGATTTGTGTAGTATAGTGTTGTCTGTTGACATTTCGGCAGTAGCAATTTGATGTAGCGTTCATAATATATATGCCTGCTATACGGCACTGTAGCCTACTGTAGGCCCACAGTCCCAAAGCCTGCTATCAGCATGATGCTAGCCTATACGACCAGCGTCATGGGTTCATCGTATGGTAAATTAATAGTTCAGCCATTGGCATGCCTATTTACAGAGATTGTCTCCTTGATTATTATTTTTAAGCCAGACTCTTTGGTGAAGTTATTGATCTTAACAATGGTTCCCCCTAGCTTGTGTTGATGAAGAATACAAAAACGATGCAAGAGGTTGTTCTCATATATCCCTTTAAAATAAAGTGATCTGAAATTTATTTAACATGAAGCCTTCATAATATCACATTGTAAGCTTGACATAGGCCTAATTCCAGCTTGTTAGGTGGTATGCAGCACAAGTCTTCGGCTAGTAATAATAAGAAAACGAGGCATAGAGAGAGAGAGAGATTCAGACAGACAATGTGTAAGAGAGAGAAAGAGTCCCTGAATAATAACTAAAGGGAAATAATTGAACTAAGACACCTACGATGCACACTAGTACCTTAGGCCCACCAACCAACAAGGCAAGACAGAGTGATTAACTAGCACATAACTTATCAAAAAAAGGACAACACATGCTCACATTGGAATGGGTTGGTACCTTGTTTAAAGAAAACAAACATTAATAGATGTATGTGCACTAAAGGCACAACAAAAGACTGCTTAGTCAGGTATTTAGAAAAGCAAACATGGCCTGCCTCTAATGGGTTTATGGTTTATTTTGCATAAACCAACATGGAAACTAGAAACGGTTTACACAGAGAGAGTAGTTGGAGAGCAATGGAAATCTCTAAAATAACTTATTGAAAATACAACTTAACTAAGAGACGCACTAGTGCTCACGACAGACAGGCATCAACTAAACATGTCAGAGGGATCAACTAGTATATACTGATCACAAAGAGCATAACACAACACATAGGGATGGGGCGTTTTCTTGTTTAAAAAAAACAAGCATTCATCCGATGTCTATGCAATTAATGCACAACAGACACTGCAGTCCCTAGGGCCCAAAAGGCACCTGAGGACAAGCCACGGCTCCGGTTTCAGGGAGCCATTCACAGGCCCATTAATAGCCTTTCCATTATTTTTTGTTATCAGGGTGTACAGTTTACTTTCGGTGCAAAAAAATGTAGGTTTTCAAATGAGCTAAGTTTATTTATGTTTAGGGACTGAGCAACCATCAACATCAGTAAAAACATACAAGATGTTAACATGGCAACGTTTAGCAAAAATGCTTACATCCAGCCCTAGTACCAACAACAGAAACATTAAAAGTGAAAATATATAGGCCTATAGTACAAAGTAAAGACAGGTAGCATGGCATGACAATGAGTGCTCAGTGACGTCCTGTGTAAAACCTTTCGATCTCTTCATACTTGCAGATAGATAAAATAATTGTTGATGACTTTGATAACATGGCAATTTAATTAAGAGACAGTAGTAGATGTATTTTAGGAATAAAGGAAAGCCAGGGATGAATATAGGAATATTGACAGGACTCATTTACAAACGAGAGATGTTCAGTAAAAAAATAAAACAATCCAAACTAATAAAATTGGCTTGATAGATATGTTCTCGTCCTTCTCATTACAGGCCGCTTGGTCAGCTTACGGCGTCATGCTAGAGTCTAGACAAGGGGTCAGCAACCTTTTCAACATGCAGTGCCAGTTTGACATTTTCTCGGTAATGAGTGTGCCTTAAGCAATAATATATAAAAAATTAAGCTGCATTATGACATTAAGCTGCCGCATTGTGCAGTGATTTTTTTTTTAATAATAATAAAATAAAAATAAAAAGTATTATTATATTTTTTTTAAGTGTGCCAATGATTATGCTGCCCCGTGCCAGTGGTGGCACGCGTGCCTATGGTTGCCGACCCCTGGTCTAGACGCGAGTCGCCCAATGGCTTCAGCTACTTTCGTGTAGGTGCTCTTTCGACACTAGGGGGCGAAAAATGTCCTATATTAAACACTTCTTGTTTTTTCCAATGCATTTTTTTTCAGTTGTAAAAAAGGGAAATACCATTAATAAGAAAGATAGAGTAAAAGGGTTTAAATAATGAGTGAAGAAGTTAAACAAATCTATTTGAATGCATTTATTAATTCTGATATATATTATTTTTCTCAATAATTTTTCGGTAGGCAAGATTTTGCTTTAGTTGGCTGTCATATCATAGTTGGCTTCCAAATAATTTGGAAGGCCCTTAGGCCCTTGTCCTGCCCGGACTGGAACGCCACGGTCATTGTGCCACGGGAGAGGGCCGGCCCAGCCGCGTCCACCCGGGCACCACAGCGACGGCAGCAGTGCTTGGCCGGACCAGACTGGTCCTGGCAATCATCCTCCGTGGACAGCTGCAGGCTGGGTTGGTTGGAAAACTCCCGCTCCGCCCGTTCCGCCACCTCAAGAGCCACCTCGAGGTTCGAGGGCCCGGTGAGGCGGACGTGCCGTCCCAGCCGCGGCGGGGCAAGCCCTTGGAGGAACGACTGAAGGGCTAGTTCCTCCTTAGCCGCAGCAGGGAAGTCGGCGTAGCCCCGCTGGGCGTATTGCAGTACATCCGCTGCGTAGGCCCCCAACCGTTCCCCCTCCCGGCGGCGGCGGCTGGTAAGCAGCTCCCGGCTGTCGTTCACGGCCGCCCGCTGCCCGAAACGCCTCTCCAACGCCCGGATCAAGGCCCGGAGGTCCCGTTGGTCCTCTGGGGCCAGGTCCAGGAGCGCCTGCACCGCCGTCCCCTCCAGCGCCAGGGCTAGGTGGACGACCGCCTCCCCGGCACCCCAGCCGTTGTGCCACTCAACAAGCCGGAACTGAGCAAGATACGGCTCAAGCTGCGTTGCCCCGGAGAACTTCGGCAGCTTCACCGCCGTCCTTGCCACCAGGGGGCGGTTGAACGCTGCAATCTCTCTGTCCGTGGGCCGCTGCGCTCCCACAACGCAGGGTGCGTCGGCGTCGGTTGGGGCTTCCATGGGCTCGACCGTCAATCCCAATCCTTCATCCATGTGCGCAGGCCAATCCCGCTTCTGACACCAATGTGGCGCCGGTCAGGGAGAGACGGAAGAATGAGACGGGAGACAGGTTTCAACCGCTTAGCACCACTCTCGCGCCCCTTACACCGCACGACTGCGAGAGTTGGTTCTTTATTTTAACAACGAACATAACAGAAACACGGGACACCTGACCAACACACACACACCCCTTACGCAACAAAAATATATTTCTCAATATATTATGTAACAATATATTTAAAGCCCATTCATATATTGTGAATTTTAAATGGTAATATATCTTAGGATATATTATATAATGATATATTATATATGCAAGTGATATATTACACAGTATATTAAAATACTGCAATTATTGCCGTTTTCATATATTGATTAAATACATTATTATACTATTTAATATATTATTAAATATATTGAAATATGTCCCATATTGTATGAGATTATATATTAGAAGAGGCATTCTAAATATATGTAAATATATGATAAAATTATATGAGACATATGAGATATACCTCAATATACAAGATAATATAATGAGATATATATGGGAACATATATCTTAACTATGTTGAAAAATATATTGATTATATGTGTATATATATATATATATAGTTGTATGTATTGTACAGTATATTGTATACATGGTACGTATGAAATTATCTAATGTAGTGTTTTAAATTGAATGCAACTGACATTTTCTTTGTATACAACTTAGTTTTGACTACCATTACCTGATGAATGAGAATCTTCAGATAATCTAATGTACAATTTCTGTCTTACATTTGGGAATATTGAATAATACATCAATATACAGTACTTCCTTAACTGAATAAGGTTTATTTTTTTTAAACAACTAAATGAACAAAAACTGTAAAGAAAAACATTTACAAAGAACACCCGTCCTTCAATAAAAAGAAAAAAGAATAAGTGCAACAACAGAATAGTCCTGAGGGACAATCAAAGGACAGCAAACAAAAGTGCACATGCTAAGGTCCACTGCCTGTGCTTCAACTGCCTGTGGACTTCTTCTCTTGATGCCTCAATTCACAGATTCTCTTATTTATGGCCGTTCGGATATCGGCGATCTTCACACCTGGATGTTTCTTAGTAACTGCATCTGTAAAAGATAACATAAGAAAGACAAATGTTATCCTCTGATTGTTGCAAAAGGAAAGATGAGGTGGATCCCAATACTGGTAATATTTTTCTAGCATAATATTAATCCACTAAAAATATATATTTTTAGTCTTACCAAGTAAAGCTTTTAGCTTCTTGGGGTCCAGAGGCTGACGTCTCTCTGCAGAGGGGTCAACCTTGTTGACCCCTCCAGTCAGATTGGACTTAAGTAAGACTTCGATGCTGAACAGGCCCAGCAGGAGGGTGCGGGCCATGCCCTTTGCTGTTGGTTGTGCCTTTGCCGTCTCCCAACAATGGGCAGCCACCCTGATGTCATCATTCCCTAGTTGCACCTAATCAATTGTGAGAAGGAAAGACAAACAGGAACAAAAAACAGAACAGTTTTTAATTGACATCTTTAAAAAAAAAAATTACCAATGACAGAGTGTTTTTAATCGATTATTACAAAAATGTACTTACTGATGGTGATTTGGGAGATGTGGGTTGAGGAGATGATGGTAGAGCAACTCTGGTCTCACATTCACTTTCACCGTCACCTTCATAGCTTGAGCTTTCGTTCATCTTGTCTGCAATGAGGGTCTTCACAGCTGATAAGACTGATGGAATTTCTGGAAAATATGGCCCACTGAATTTACTACAACAGGACACCAAACAAGTTGCAAATACATAACATGTTAAAAAAAAAACACAACTCGCAAATGGCAAAATGTGTTGAGGAGGGCTTCTGAAGGCATTTCTAAAAGCATTAAAGGGATTATCCAGAGTGAATCAACCCGTAGCCCTGTTGTTTCAGGCTTCAGAGTGCTGTCGATAGGTATCAGAATGACAACAATAGGTACAACGTAGACCGAGGTAGCAAAGCAGCAGCTACGCTAACAGATGCGGGCATATCAAAACCAAACTCGCATGTCCTGATCAGTTAGCGTTGGCTGCCATTTCGCTATTTGGTCTACCGTGCATGAAATTCTGTCGTTCTCGTACCTATCGACAGCACTTAACATGAAACAACAGGGCTACAGGTTGATTCAGTCCAGACAATCCCTTTAAGGGTGGAATTCTCCCATGTGAATTAGCTGCACGCTTTTCAGCCATTTGTTAATTATACCAATGACTTTAGTCTGTCACTCATGTGCCATAAGGCCAGTTGTGCGTTCTAGCAACGGACTTCACTCATTTGCAAAATGTGTGCAGGCTGAAAAGCACGGCGCGAAGCACTTTTTTGGACTTAAGCACATGGGAGAATTCAGCTCTAAGTGTTTAGTCCAAGGTCAATTTTTGTTCCTACTGGAAACCCTATATACTATATCTGTAGATTTCCCCTAAAATGTAGACACAGGTAGGCCTATATCTTTAAAAATAATACCAAAAATTAGGAGACAATTATTTATACAATCTAAAAGAATGCCTATTTTAATCTAAAAGAGATAAGTAACCTTTTATTGCCATTTTGCGTAGCCTTGTGTTCTCCTTAGTTAAAGCCTTGACTTGGGTCTCAAGATCTGCAGAAGATCCTGCTTTCTGCTGGTCCCGTAGTCTTTGAATTTCTGCCCTGAGAGCCCTGATTTCGTCCTCAAGTTCCTCAGAAGTAGCGTCCACTGGGCTGAGGTTAGGTTCATCTTGGGAGAGAATCTCTAATTCAGATCGTCTTGCAGCCATTTGTTTGTAGTTGAGTTTCTGTTGGGTAAAAATGATCAAATCAATTATGTATGAAACATTAGGAAAATGAAACCATGAATGGATCACAATGAATCATTAAGGTTAATATGTCCCATGGCTAAAATGTTTAAATTCATATAGTCCACACCCCCCCCCCCCACTACCACGAACACCTATGGGCAATTTACCAGTTAACCCAACATACATTGGCATGTGGGAGGAAGCCAGAGTACGCAGAGAAAATAGCAAACTCCACACAAAAAGGCCCATGCCGGCCAGTGGGTTTGAACTCAGAACCATCTTGCTGTGAGGTGACAGTACACTACACCACCATGCCGCTAGTCCCAAAATTATTACAGCAAATACTTTTTATTTTCTATTGTTTATGTTAGGCTGGCTCACAACCCAAGTACAAAAATCAGAGATGTAAAAATACATTAACAGCTGCCATGAAAAGAACCCCTTACCTTTTTTGCAACTACAGTTTCTTCTTGGGTGTTAGGGTAGTTTATTGGGCAACCTCTTTCTCTTTTTGCCCTTCGGTTGATTCTCTTCCAAGAGATTTCGCTCTGCAACCTTGAGTGTAGACTCCTTATCTGTTAGTAAAAAATAGTAGCAGGAAAGAATTTAATTCCTATGAAACTATGTGTCTCTTCTAAACAAAGCCAACTTTTTTGCATGCTCTGGCCTTGCCAAATGTGAATTTGAATGTAAATTGTGAAAATGGGATGTACTACCCATTTCAGCCATGCCCATTGAAGAGTTTTCAGAGAAATTTTATTCCATTGAAATAGATTAGAAATCTATGGATAATCCATGGATGGAGGAAGTTGTCAATGCATGTTAAAATCACATCTACAGACTAGAAAAGCACTCAGAGATTGCAGACCTCTGCCAGGGCAATATTTGTCATTGACACTCAAATTCCAGACGGTGTTACGGATCACCACCAACATTTAATCAGCTTGTGATGAACAGGTGATCCATTAAGGGAAACAGGTTAAACAGCAAAAACTACAAAAAGCTTATAACCTGTAGATGTGATTTAACATGCCTGTCCCAACTTCCTCCATCCCATTGGCTATCCATAGTTTTGTAATGTACTGTATTTCAATCAAATGAAATGGTTCTGAAAACAATGGGTTTTGATGGGTATGGCTGAAATGGGTAGTATCCCAAAACTTTCACTGCTAACATTCAAATTTAAGTTTGGCATGACCAGAGCATGCAAAAGAAGTTGCCTACTACTGTGTTTTTTAAATAAGGTTAGTCTGTTCATTACAAATGTTAAAGGAGAATTCCAGTGTGTTTCAATCTGTAGCCCTGTTGGTTTAAGTCACTTGCCATTTCCAAATATGCATACTACGTCCTGCTGCTGTGCTACAAACTGTGCCAGTACACAGTACAGCAGACACTACACATACTACGATATCATGACCAGTACCTGATTAATTATTAAGAAATTATACACTTAAGTTTCAGCTAAGTTACTGTAAGTTAAATAAATATTACTTTATTATATTTTTCCTTTAGTTTGTTTTGTTTTTGAATGGTTTTGATTCATCACTTGCGCCCTCTCGTTGCAGTACAACCCAGAAGGATTCTGAGAATGCTCATCTCCCCCCATTAAAAATTATCTAGCCCTACTAACCACATGGCTAGAACCTCATTAATTAAGGCACTGCACAATGTGCAGTTTGTTGAGCCCCACACACTACTCCTGTAGTCCATGAACTGCATATCACATGCTGCTTTTTCAATTTAGGTTTAATTGATGTTTAACAACGTGTATAATTCATGTTTCAATGCCAATTCAAAATTCATATGAAACGAGACGCATGACTAGGCTAATGGCCGTTAGCTAGCCTTCTAAAAATTCAAATTTAGTAAAGGATATGACTTGCTTCATTAGCTAATGTTAGCTAGCTGGCTAAAAATTCAAATTAAGCAAGATGACTTTCGGCCTAGTCCCGCTTCATTCACTGTCCAAAAGCTAACTTTACTTGGCCAGTAAACATTACTTGGAAAATGATGCAAAAACCTCACCAGGTGCCATCATTATTATTGTATGACTAATTAAGTATAAAGACATTATAAGCACAAATACTTGCCTGCTAACTGCAAAATGTGTGCTGATTCAACTGGCCACCCATTAGTAGGCTTTTTCACACCGATGCTGCGGCACTCGACAAGATACTCTTTTTCCGTGTTTTCAGGATCAAATTCTATGACCCAATTTATGGGCACTATGCTAAGGGCGCCTTTATCATTCCCCTTCGACCAGCTCACAAGAGCAAACTTCATTTTCTCTTCTAACCGCGACCACATGCAGAGAACAGTACTGGTAGACTCCGTTAATGCTGCTGGGTGGCTTGTCGTTCTTCGCGCCCGATTTTTTATATGGCTCTGTTCGCGCCTGTTCGGGTGTCTGGTAACAACTAGCTCGCCCAATCAGAGACGTTGCTTTTATACCGTAGGGTTCTGGGTAGTGTTGTAAAATTATGTTGGTTAACGTAGCGTTTTAGCATCTGTGTCATTGCCTTACAATCGCTATACAAAACATAGAGAAAATGGATGGGATATTACCTTCTGGAAACCATGTGAGTCGTCACTGCTGCGGTCTTTTTTGATGCTGTGGAGGGTTCCGTTCTTCTCATCGCTTGAAGAGAGGTATCGATATGGACGGAAGGAGAAGGAAATACATTGCCCCAGATTCAGAATATGAGATTCCATCAAGAACAAGGAGATACTGGAAAAGGAGGTTTGTGTTTTACTCCAACCTAGTCTAGTTAACTTACATTATTAAATAGTTGTTCTGTATTTAGGCTACTGTTGTAGTTCTGTGGTTTGTTTGATTTTACAAGCTTGTGACTTAGCTAAACGTAGCTAGCATGATGCAGCACACTGGCTAGCAAACTTAGCCACTTTCATTTTCACGTCAAGTGTGCGTGCGTGCGTGCGTGCGTGTGTGTGCGCGCGCGGGGGGGTTGCCATACATGTTATACGCTCAGAACAGCCTCTGACAATAGATTTTTTTTCCATTCTTATTCTAGGAAGCTGGTTGAGGCCATCAACATGCATCTGTCAAACAGGGAATGGTGAGTCATGAACATGACCTTTTGTGTGTATTTTAGTGACAATATGCTGCACTAAATGGCCACAATTTAATCAGATAACTGAAATAATAATCTTTCTTGATTAGTATCTATTTAGAATGTTGAGCAAAGTCTTGTGTCAGACCCAATGTTTAGTGGGATAATCGGAAAGCCCTCCATTTGAGAGATTTGGTGGCAAAAACTTATCATTGCCATCCACTTTGCAGGCGGTTGGCATTTGGCCCTTTTTTAAGAGAGTATTATTTTTTTGCTATGATGTATTAAATATTGATATGAATTACAGCTTACTTCAGGTAATTATAATGCAATGCATCCAACATGGATGTATGTGAATATACAGTATAACCATGTATACCATTCATATGCTTTTTCTTAAACTGGATCAGGAGTCCTCTGACCTCGACTCTGACAATGGCTCAGAAGACAGACACGATGGTGGTGGGATTACTGTAAGTAATCTACTAATAACTACTACTAACTGTTCTGTGTTTGACTGTTTCACTGATAGTACTTCCTCTAAGACCTCTCCGTTCCTACACAGCAGAACTTGGATCAGGAGTCCTCTGACAACAGGTCTGAAGATGCACATGATAGTGATGACATTACAGTAAGTATTATTTACTTTTGCCTGGGATATTGGATGACTAGAATATTGTTTTGAACCGTTCTGTTCACTTTGCAGACATTTGACATTGAACATTTTGCTTCCTCCTCTTGTAAGAGAGTCCCTTGGAACCCCTGTTATTGCTAAATAGTGTTGAATTATAACATATATTTCACATAACACAGAATCAAAATAATCAGCCATGTATACCATTATGCTTTGTCTTAAACTGTTCTCTATTCTCACACAGCAGAAACTGGATCAAGAGTCCTCTGACCTCGACTCTGACAATGGCTCAGAAGACAGACACGATGGTGGTGGGATTACTGTAAGTAATCTACTGATAACTACTACTAATCTACTGTTCTGTGTTTGACTGTTTCACTGATAGTACTTCCTCTAAGACCTCTCTGTTCCTACACAGCAGAACTTGGATCAGGAGTCCTCTGACAACAGGTCTGAAGATGCACATGATAGTGATGACATTACAGTAAGGAATTTTAACTGGCCAATGATCTTGCATATGATTTTGTTGTCTTCAAACTTACACTTGTTTGCTTTCTTTTTTCACCTAACCTGATGAGCCTAAGCCTTATTTTTACCCTGTATACACCAATGCCACAAACTTCCTAGAGTTTGTTAACTTTTCCTTGGACTTGTATTTTCCCCTTACAGAGGCTGCACACAGACCCTGAATCAGAAGAGCTACCACCAAATTTGAGCCAAACAACAGAGTCATCAATCTTCAGTTTTGAGGACAGTGTTGACCTTGGTGTGTTTGAACCACTATGGCAGTCTTTTACTGACTCTGAATCCATTGGCAGTGGAGAAGAATTTCCCATGGAAGACAGCACGGACAAGTCAGTAAATGAAGAATCATATTTGGGAGTAGACGTTAATGAAAGGCTTCCTCCAGTAAATGATGAGCCACTTTACACAGGCTCACAACTGAGAAAAGCTCAGAGTTTTTTACTTATACTTTCATATGCTTTGAGACACTCACTTACTGGTGTGGCCCTGTCTGATCTTTTAGATTTGATTAATATCCACTGTCCAGAAAATGATTTAACTTCAAAGCATCTGTTCCTAAAAGAGCTTAAACCAATACAAGGTCACCTAGAATGTCACATATACTGTCCTAACTGTGAATATTACATTGGTGACCAAGTCACTGAAGGGCAGTGTTCTGTCTGTAACTCTACATGGGATAGAAACAGCTCACAGAAGAATGGCAATTTCTTCCTGTACTTGCCCATCCAAACACAACTGGAACATCTTCTTCAAAGAGAAGATATTGCATGTTGTTGTCTTAATTCAGGAAATGGCACATGTAATTCAGAAAGCTATGATGACATATGTTGTGGTGAAATGTATCATAATCTGAACAAAGATGGTGGCCCACTAGATAGTCCAAATGCATTCTCCTTAACATTAAATTGTGATGGAGTTCCAGTATTCAAATCATCTCAGTATGCAATTTGGCCATTGCAAGGGATGGTAAATGAGCTTCCTTATCATGTCCGTAAAGAGAATGTTTTACTTTTTGGCCTATGGTTTGGTGCTAAAAAGCCAAATGTTAATACATTTTTGAAACCATTCACAAAAGAGTGTCAGTCATTGTCAACTGTTGGCTTCAAGTTACACAGAAACAACACTGTGAATAACTGTAGAGTGATAGCAGCTGTTATGATGTGTGATTCAGTTGCCAGGCCCATTATGCAAAATATGACCCAATTTAATGGCCATTATGGGTGCAGCCTCTGCCTACATCCAGGTGAACAAGTTCCAAAGGGAAATGGAACCGTTAGGGTATATCCATACAAAGATGTTCCAAAAAGAGATCATGCTACAACCCTAACTGATGCAAGGGAGGCTGTGCACACCACCCAATCTGTGAGAGGCATTAAAGGGGTGACATGTCTTGTCAACATCCCACACTTTGACATCATATCAGGAATGCCTCCTGACCATATGCATAATATACATCTTGGAGTTGTTAGGCAAATGACAAGCATGTGGCTGGATAGTGAACACCATGGGGAGCCATACTATATCGGTAATCGTATTCCTGAGCTCGACCAACAACTCATGAGAATTAAACCACCTTGCAATATCACAAGAGTGCCCCGCTCTTTTCAGCAAAGGAAGTTTTGGAAAGCCAGTGAATGGCAGAACTGGTTACTGTTTTATAGCATCTTTGTGCTAAAGGGAATACTCCCCCATGCATTTTACCAGCACTGGTTAATCCTTGTCACCTTCATGTATTTGCTATGTAAGGACACGGTCACATCAGAGGGGTTAAAAAGATGTGAAAAGCTAGTTGTTGAGTTTGTCAAACAGTTTGAAACACTGTATGGAAAGGCAAATGTGTCATTTAATGTACATTTATGTCTTCATTTGCCAGACTCTGTGAGAAATTGGGGACCTTTGTGGGCACATTCAGGATATATTTTTGAGTCTTTTAATGGCGAGATACTGAAGATGTTTCATGGCACGCAGTGTGTTCCCCTACAAATAATGAAACAATTCACATATAGACAAGTGTTGCCTCTTTTGAAAAACAATGCACTTAGAAATGCTGTGCCTAAATGTATACAGCTGTATAACAACTTGACTGGTGAAAAAAAGCTGAAACAGTTTGAAAGAGTAGCAGATCAAGTTGTGACCCTTGGTCTACACTTTGTGCGAAAACTTACTAACGAAGAGATGCTGGCTATGAGAGAGACATTTTCAGTCACCACGGATACAGTTGTGAAAATATTCAGCAGGATTTTGGTCAAAGGAGAACTGTATTACTCAGAGCAATTCACTAGAGTAAAGAAAAGGAACAGCTTCACTGTTTTGTTGGACAATGGACACATAATCACTGTGTATTATTACATTGTGGTAGAGAGACTTGATAACAGAAAATGTTTTGCTGTTGGAAGACGGTATGACAAATCACACAGTTCAGTTGCAAATTTAGAAAATGTGGTTAGCTTGAAAAGAGTGTTACAAGGCAGGAAACAGGTTTTTCATGTGATGAAATTCAATAGGAAATGTATGTTAGTTGATTTGCCACATTATGCCAACCTTTATGCATGTATTCCTCCACGTTCCAGTGTGGAGGACTGAAATGCCATGTTGATTATGAAATGTCATGTGGAGAAATAAAAAAGTGGACTCTTGTACTTTTTGCTGTAATGATTTATTTTAAAATACTCTGCCACTTACATTTTACCATATATGAATCAATACATAGCCATATATAGTCTATCCATATGGCTTTATAATGTAAAATATTATGAATGTCATTCTAAATGTGATTTGGAGCCTGAAGCTTGCTTAACTCATAAAAAAAATACTTTGTTACAATAAACATCACATGCAATAGTGTAATACAGGTTTGTTTGCACAGCAATACATTCTAAAATATATTAATCAATACATAGCAATATGTTGTCCATCCATGTATTGCTATATATTTTCAAATATATGTAAGTTTCTCATATATTGAAATATATTTCCCAATGTATTGCAATATAAATTCTAGTGTATTGCAATATACTTTTGTTTCATAAGGAACAACACTATCACTAATGGTCCCGATCACACAACAATGGAACAACACACAATTAACACACCACACAATTAACACGCCACAATATGGTTAGCGAAGCCAAACAAAACAAATTGATAAAATGCTTCCATACCTTTAGCCCACATTAATATATTTTTGATTCCTCCACCGCTTGTTACAGAGTCTAAGTCTTGAAATTCTGCATTCTGCAGAACTCGTTTGTCATGTACCAGAAATCCCTCCCCCTAGCAGCCCCTGGGCTGATAAAAAAAAAATATTTGTAGGGTTTCAAAAAGCCATCTGCAGTATGCAACAAAATGAGAGCCCGTATGATCAGGATAGTCTCACAAGACAAGTTGAACAAAACTAACGAAAATACCACTTGTGCAGATAACGAATGACTCTGTAGTCCCTTTTCCTCACTGAAAAGTCGCACGCGGTGCAGATGGCCTTCAGATACTTATGGTTATCTGTAACAGGGTGGTGGTGTGCGGAAAAATATTGACGCCACTGAAAGTAGCGCCTGTATGCGGTGTCGTCCGCGTCAAGCCTCTTCAGGAAGGCCGCCAGGGATTTGGCGTTAGGGAAATCATTAACGTGGACCAATGAGTCGCCCGGCACAAAGTCCTCATAGTTTATCCTTGGGGGACCAAGCACCACAGGTACAGTCCCAACTGCCAGTGGTCCGTTCAGTTTCTCTGTAATATAGTCTCTGTAAATTAAATCCTCAAAGGCAAGTTGGAATTTGCAGCTACTGACGGCGTCAAAATAGTTGTTAGGTAACCAAGCAGTGGAGGACCCACCGAAGACCTTGATATCGATGTGCTTGGCGAGTTCTTTGTAATAGCTGTGCCCCGTACTGTTGTCTGCAACCTTGTCACCCTTAATGTAACACACCACATGCTCCTTCTTGGGCAGTGAAGGCGCCCCGCCAAGGATCTTATTGTAGGTAAGTTCCCAGCGCACCTGAATATCGGCATCCTTGCGAAAGTTCAGGCTGAGGTTAAAAAGATTGTCAGCGCCTTCTATTCTGCGCGTGTTGGCCGGTGGTTGCAGGTTCAGCCATATCCAACGCTGGAAGCCCGGCCTCGGTAGTTGGGGCAGGTTGGACAGATCGCCTTTGATGGCATCATGAAAAACAATCACTTCCTCTGCTTTGAGGTATAGGGAGCGGTCATCAGTGAGACGGCAGCCATCGATGTTGAGGTGTTTCTTGCAGTCGTCCCAGTCAAACTTGAGGTCTTCCGGCCAGAACCATATCAGAACGAGGGGTTTCCTTGCGACTTTGTGGCCTGGATTTTGTTGATGACGTGAGTAACTGGGGAGGGGCATGCAGTTACTATTCTGAGTTGACTTTATGAATGCAATATACAAAGTCAATAATACCCCCAGTGTAAATATCACGCCACATAAGAGATGGAAACATCTGGTCACCGTCGAGTTGGACAGGTTAGTCACTGCAAAACAATAAAGGAAAAATAACATGGTGTTATAAATATGTCAAAAGGGGACATCAGGCCTTGTCTCATAAATTCAAATACAATGAATGACTGATGAAGGTTGATGGATTCGGTTCAACAAAGCAAATGACATGTCGTGTAGGCCTGAGAGTCCGACACGTAGCCTACAGCAGTGAATATTTTTCACCGTTTCAATGAAGAGAAGTTCTGGAATAGTTAAAACCATCCGATCTAGAGAATGCAAATTACAGACAATTCACGTCAACTCAAAGCCCGAAGAACCCGGCCATGAACTGACATTTGAGCGCTCTGTGCTTTTGGCCATATATTGAAAATAGCTGAGCTATTTAATTACATTGCATCCAATAATATGTCCAGAAACTTTTATAGCATTGTGTATTGAACGTTTAACTTGCCAATAAAAATCAATTAACTACAAGTTTTAGTTGGGGTGGAAGAACTTACATTGGGGGGATGGATGGATGGATGGACGAATGCTAGTTATATTTTGTGTTGGCTACCTATTTGACCTTTGATGTGTCTACCTGGGGCCGCTCTCTTGCTATAGCCACCCTGGCCAATTGGTTTCAGGGAGATTTGATGGCGCGTTTGAAAAAGCCCTTTCAGAATATATATTCTTATTTAATGCAATTAAAATAAACTGACTAATGCAGTACCAACCCTTCTTGGCAGTAATCAAGTCCCTGTAAATCTTGTTTGATGTAGTTTTAACCACCATCTAGCCTCTGCTATGAAAGTTCAACTGAATACAGTGTGATACTACGTTAAAGGTACAGGTAGGTGTAACAAATTTACTGTATGCCTACTGCATCATAAAATGATAGTTAGCCTAGGAAACCAGACGAGGCTAAGCAACAAGGTATCTTTGTGTTTATTTCATGAGGACACATGTGTGAAGCCTTGGTTAATTCAATAGATCCGATAGATTTCATGGCTGCATCATGATAAGTTTAGTTCAGGAGCACATGCGCCGTCTTGACCACTGGGTGGGTGTTGCACTGTTGACTGTTCCTGCCTGTCATAGCTATTGAAGGAACCCTGCTGCTTATGAAAAAGCTCTCCATACAAATAAACAACAAGCATTATTGGCCTCACTGTGGCTTGATTTATTCAAACCATTTAGAATTTTTACTGACTGACTGATGGTTATAATTGATCACAGTAGTAGGCTACTTTGACCTACAGGGGATGTCTGACAAACCTTTATCAAAGTGTTCGGAATAAAAATGCTAGTTAGTTACCTCTACACGCATATGCGTAACAGCTGGCCAAAGAACAATTGTTTGTGCTTGTTCAAGGTCTTATTTCCCTGAGGGCTAATGCAGAACATATATTTTTTCACCTCTTCCTTTAAGATATTGGCAAAATAACTTGGTTACACAACGAATGGACTGTACTGAAACCTTTAATGTGTTCTATGTCAGATCCTTAATTGTACCCTCTTGGTCTTCTTGGGATAAGTTGAGGTGAGGGAGGCAGGGGGGACAAGCGGCAGGACGAGGAGAGTGTATCTTAAGTTGTTGCAGATGTTATCTCAGCAAATGGTATTAATCTATTTTGATAAGGTGATTTTATGCAGAATGCTGGTGCTAGCAACTCACAGTGGTTTTGTACAGATAAAAAAAAAAATATTGGCACATTCTCAAAAGTATTTTAATCCAGGGGGGGAAATGTCTGTCTCCTAGGGGGAGGAATGAGAGAAAATAATTGAGAACCACTGGCTAAATGAATGTTGCAAGTTTTGGTGCATTTCAGTGTATTGCAATAACATATACGTATTTGGAAACCTTAAATTACATGTGACAATTCTGTCTGATGAAACTGCAAACAAACCGCAGGTAGACTTAACACCAGAAGGGTTGTGCTCGGTGTTACTGGAGGGAGTAATGGTGTTCCTGAATCCTCGGACGCCAGTCTTCCGAGTTGCCGACGTCATTTCCGGTCTCGGAGCATTCGCTCCCGTTCGTCTTTGTGATTGTGTCATGAAATTGGCTAGTGGTTGTTTATTGTTAGCTACATTAGCCTCTTTAGCAAACCATCCCGAAAACAAACAACACAACTTAACATTGTATTGCACGCACAGCAAGATCGTGCAATGCATAAATTGGTGACTAGAATGAAGTAGCATGTAATCAAGTGTGTAAGAGCATTTAAAATCGATATTAAAATGACCAACGTGGTACAAATACAAAGAAAATAAATCCCGGTCTGGAGGTCTCTACGAATTCTAATTTTTGCACAGGAAATTTCCTTTCCTAACGAGATGACCTGGAAGTGCTTGCAGGAAAGGTGGTTCGAATTCTAAAAATGCTTAGGATAGGAGCCTCGATGCTTCCTTTAACCCTCCTTTAGCATAGGTTACTCCTGAGCG
The DNA here is from genome assembly GCF_949987615.1 of Pollachius pollachius. Classification (NCBI taxonomy): domain Eukaryota; kingdom Metazoa; phylum Chordata; class Actinopteri; order Gadiformes; family Gadidae; genus Pollachius; species Pollachius pollachius. The sequence goes on along the minus strand of NC_136949.1, from coordinate 15,460,861 downwards.
ACCTTTACGAAAGGAAATGAGATAGTGGTATCCCATAAACAATTACGGCGGCAATATTTAAAGCCACTGGCGAAGTGTACCGACTCTCAGTGTTGTGCCTGAACGCGTTCACTGAACGAAAGTTCATGAACTCGTTCATATTTTGGGCGAACGTGAACTGAACGTACTGTATTACTGCCTGATGAACGTTACTGTGAACTCGTTCATTCTGGTGTCAGTGAACGGCACGCTCACTCGGTTTAACTTCGTTCAATGGGGGGGTTATTTCTCTATCAACACGGCGGATGCGCGCGCAGATCGCCGTGTTGTTTGACCGGTTGCCATGGTAATCTCCGTGCGGTTCATTTGCAGTTGAGGTGTTCCCAGCTTACTGTTACATTAAACTGTAATCAGAAAAGGTGGTTATATGCTATAGACCCTATAGTATCTGTCATATAAAGGCTGGGACGAATTTCATATTATAAATATGTTCACTTTATTTTGAAAGTATAGACCAGCGCAATTCCCATTGAAACGAATGGCGCGGTGATTATTCTTCAAAACGAGAGCTGTTAAATTGTGGAAAATGAATTAAACTGTAATCAGACAAAGCGGTTATATGCTATAGACCCTAGAGTATTTGTGGTATAAAGGCAAATTTCGAATTATAAATATTAGGGGTGCAACGGATCACAAAACTCACGGTTCGGATCGTGTCACGGTTTTTGAGTCACGGGTCGGATCATTTTCGGATCAACAACAATAAAAAAGATAACAAGACAAATGTGACTTTAAATAATTCTTCAAATGTGTAAAAACTAAATAAAGTGAAAAATTAGGCAATAATCCTATTTCCTTTAAACATAGTCAATATTTAAAAGAATTGCAACCTAAGGCATTATTCCTTCTTCTTTTTAACATCGATAGTAAATAATCCTGAATTAAATTCAGGATGTCTGCATTGCCTGGGGAGAGTTTAGAGTCTACACTCTCCCCAGGCAATGCAGACATCCTCATCTTTTTTTTCATCAAGTATGGTAGCGAAATACAGTTTGTCGTATTTTATTTGGCATTTTGTAAATCCGTTGATTTCTGTTGGAAGACTCATTGCTCACACCCAATGAGTCTTCCAACAGAAATCAATGGGATTTACAAAATGCGCTAAATGTGCAATAAAACACGATAGAAACTGTATTTCGCTACGATACTTGATTCGACCACTCTATATCATCCTAGACAAACCACAAAGGGGGCTCAATGTTCAAAATACCGGAAAAAATGAAAAGCTCACAGCAACATATTGAAAAAAAGAACTATGAACTAGTTCATTTCTTGGAACTGTGAACTTAGTTCAAAATTTTGAATTATGAACGTTTAACTGAACTAGTTCATTTTAAAATTTGTGAACTGAACTTTGAACTAGTTCACGAAGAAAGTGAACTTTCCCAACACTGCCGACTCTACGAGAAGACGCATGAGAGACGCGGGAAAGCCGAAGTAGAGAAGAGAAGAAAATACAATTGATATAATGGATACCAATTCCAGAAACTTATTATTTGAATCGAAATTAATTCATTTATTTCTGGTTATTAAGCACACAATATACACCGTAACAAAAAAAAATGCAGACTTCACATTTAAAAAAGACTACCGGGGGCAGTTAATTTCAACATCAACATAAATTGAGCCTCTTTTTTTCACATGTGAAGGGGGATTCAAGTGGCCTAAAATATTCCCGTTGGCCAAGTCCGACCAAAGTGATTCTGTTGGCGACAACCTGATTGAAATCAATACGACAATAACGCATGGATCGAAAGAGCACTTGTTGTAGTTCAACTTCGGAAAACTGTAGTTCCACGCTAGAGACGCTAGAGGTCTCTAGCGTCACGCAATGACGTTGGTTAGGAAAAGTGGAGTCGAATTCATTTTAAACAGTGCTGTCTTTTCCTGTGTTCAAAAGGAAGGACCTTTTCATCCCCCCTTGACCCGATGACCTTTTCCACAAAGGTTAAAGAAAGGAGGCGTAAAGGTTAGGAGATTTGACAATTCGTAGAGGCCCTAGGTCTACTCTCAGAATTCCTCAGAGAAATGCAACAAGAAAGCTGGGAGATTCCCGACTTCCGACCCGGAAGGCTGGCGTCTGATGGCCAAAATAACCTAACAAACACACCACAAATACAGTACAGATATAGGCACACATTAAGGCCCATGGTGAAGACCACATGTCCCAACGATAGGGGCCGTCAGATGCTCAAACAATGCACACACTCATTCGAATCTATCTGCTGATAACACTCGGCCACAGTCCGAGGTGCTCAAGGCCAGGCAGGTGCTCTCGAGAAACCCCCACACCAGCCTTGACACACACAACTGGCAACACACAATTCGCTAGAAGAAAACACATAAGACTGATACACCCAGAAGGACATTACGCTAATTTGAAGCAGAACCTCTACAGAGGCGAAGCTCCGGACAACCTCAGCGCTGTTAGGGACTTAGACATTTTCGCTCGATCAATCTCTTACGCTCTATAGCTCAGTATAACCTTTTTCACCTTACTAAATAAATCCGAGGCCCTCGTGCCGACAATTTTATCTCCTCTCCGTCTCAGTTTATCTGTTCAAGTAACTAGGCAGACTATTTTTCTCAACACGTCCGAGGATTCAGGAACACACAACGGCGTAACCACGCATTCTTTGGGGGGGTCGTGTCCCCCCCAATGTTGAGAAAATACTAACCTGTCCCCCCCAATATACAGCAGGATAAAATGTAAAATATATGACATGTTCTCTTTTTATGAACCCTGTCAATGGATCGGTCTCTTGTTATGTCTTATTTATTTTCAATTTATTTCCGTTTGTTAAGAATCCCCCCTCCTAATTGTACACTTGTGCGATTTAGTTTGAAACCACCTCGCGACTTTCTGCGTTGTCATGGTTACCCCACACTCTTTCTTCAGTGAGAGCCAAGAAAGTAAAGAGTAATGGAGGATTTGAGGTTACCGGTACGTAAAAAGCAGAAGAAACTGGACCAACAGCCAAGCATACGGAGTTTTTTTCAGACAGTAAGTAACTTGATACCGAGCTTTGAGTAAGCAAATAAAACGAGTAGCCTCGTAAAAGCAGAATATTAAATATAGCTCATGAAGGTCAGTCGCTGTTCTTTTGATAAAATGACATGGTTACGATGCAGGCAGCACAGAGAGAGAAGGAGAGAGACAGCCTAGACAGGCATGCTGAAAGCAGTGGCCAGACAGGGACGTGCTCTGAACATGCAGGTGATCAGGTGAGTCATTTGAATGTAAGTAACGTTATTTAACGTGTTGGAGAGGAGGTAACGGACAATTTAAGGTTACTTAAAAAGCGGATAAAACTGGACCAGCAGCCGAGCGTACACGTTTTTTTTTTCTCCAGACAATTAGTAGCTTGATACCGAGCTAAATGTGTGAGTAAATAAAACGAGTAGCCTAATTAAAATATGAGTCGCTGTTTTTTCTGATAAAATGACGTGGGGTCACAATGCAGGCACCACAGAGAGACAGGGAGAGAGACAGGCATGCTGAAAGCAGTGGCCAGACAGGGACATGCTCTGGACATTAGGGCTTTGACTTCGAACTTCGTGATTCGAATATAATTCGAATATCAAAAAAATAAATCAAAATTCGAACGAATATTAGGCAGCCCTTAATATTCGAACCTTTTATGGGCAGGCCAAGAGGGAGAGACGTCGGAGAACCCGATGCAGTCTATTCATAATATTGTAACGACCACGGAAGAGGCAGTGAATGAAGTATTGATTAGACAGGGATTTATTAGAAACATAATAAACCGTTGGAACACGCAAGAGGCGTTCTACGCATAGCTGTAGAAGACCATTCTAGGCGTTCTACGCATAGCTGTAGACCGTCAAGTAGTAGACATAGACACTGAACATAAATAGTATGTACTAAGTATTCGGATTCAGCCCAGGTATTACTGAAGGCATTTAATGGTCAAAATATTATTAATAAATATTCGAATATATTCGAATATTAATATTAATAAACAAACGAAATTCGAATATGATTTTTGGGCAAAAGTCAAAGCCCTACTGGACATGCAGGTGATAAGGTGAGAATTTTGAATGTGAGACTAGACAGCCTTACAACATTGTTTATAAACTGGGCCTACATGTCAGCAATACATAAAAGTAGCCTACTTCTAATACAAGCAGAGTATATAGACCAAAATGATCACGAAGGTCAGCCACTGTTCTTCTGATAACATAATGACATGTGGTCACAATGCAGGCAGCACAGACAGACAGGGAGGCAGAGAGGCAGGCTGAAAGCAGTGGCCAGACAGGGGTATGCTCTGGACATGCAGATGATCAGGTGAGGAATGAATGTGAAATATAATGCAATTTAGTATTGCACAAAGACAGTCATTTTAAGTATGAAGCTAAGTAAGGCATTACAGGTACCTGCATCTTGTGTATGATAAGTGAAAATATACAGGTAATTCCAACGCTACACGTTATATTTCAGGAGACTGACAGGGAAAGAGAGACAGAGCCAGGCAGAGGAGGCAGTGGTTTAGATCAGCATAAGGAGGAGCTTGGTACCTGCCCACACCAGCCCAATACCCGCTTTATCGAAACTCAGTCCCTGAAAAATAAAACGCTCAAATTTCAGGACAGTTGGTTTAGGCAGTACAAATGGCTTCACTACAGTCCCTCACTGAAAGGTGTGCTTTGTTTTTATTGTTCCAAATATTTTGGAGAACAGAAATCCGCTTTAGCCAGTAAGGCTGATGGTGCTTTTATCAACACTGGTTTCAGTAATTGGAAAAAAGCTCTCCAAAGGTTCTCTGAACATGAAGACAGCGATTGCCATTCAGCAGCGGTGACAACATATTTGCACCAAAAACAGCCTGTCAGTACTCAACTTTCCTCTCAGTTGCAAAAGCAGCAGCAGGTGGCCAGGAATAGTTTCTTGAAGATTGTGGGGGGGGTGATGTGCTTGGCCAGACAGGGCAATGCTTTAAGGGGGCATGACAACAAAGAGGGCAACTTCCACCAGTTAATTAAGTACAAGGCAGAGGGTGATGAAGAACTTTCAAGCTGGCTTCAGCGGCACAACAATTTCACCAGCCCCAAAATTCAGAATGAGGTCCTTCAAATTGTCAGCAACACAATTGTACGCGAAATAACACAGGAAATCCACTCATTGCCAGTGGTTCAGTTTTCCCTTATAATTGATGGGACACAGGATGCAGCAGGAGTTGAGCAAGAGTCCTTCTGTCTGCGCTTTGTTGACAAAAACTTGCAGCCCAGAGAGGAATTCATAGGCCTGTATCAGGTCACATCCACAACTGGAGAAAACATAGCTAGTGTAGCTAAAGATGTTTTGATTCGCCTAAATCTCCCACTTTCACAGCTACGAGGTCAAACCTACGATGGGGCAGCCAATATGTCTGGCAGGATGCAAGGTGTGCAGGCTCATATCAAGAAAGAGCAGCCTCTTGCAGTATATGTTCATTGTGGGCCACACTGTGTCAATTTGATCACCCAAGCTGCCTGTGTATCCGCCCCCGTTATAAGAGATGCAATGCAGTTAGTGCATGAGTTGGGCGTTTTATTCAATCAGTCTGGGAAGTTCAAGGCTATCTTCACAGCTGTAGCAAAGTCAGATCGAACAGCTACGCATACATCTTTGAAGCCTCTCTGCCCCACCAGATGGACAGTCCGAACGCCAGCCATGCGCTCTGTCCTCTCACAATATGAATCTGTGCTCACAGCCACAGAAGAGATGTCTCAATCCACCACGATGGAAATGTCTGCAAGAGCCAGTGGCCTTCACAAAAGCTTTTTGAGGGGCAATACCATTCTCGGCATCATTCTGGCAGAAGATGTCATGGCTGTCATGGAGGAGCTGAACATTTCTCTGCAGCAGAGAAGCCAAACTACATCAGGGATGCTGGCTGCTGTAGACCATGTGAAAAGAGGCCTCCAGGCCAAAAGATCTGAAGTGCACTTTGACTGGCTGTACTCCAGAGGTTCTCAGATTGTCACATCTCTTAATCTGCAGCCAATCAAGATGCCTCATGTGCGGCAGCCTCCGAAGCGCTTCACTGGTCCAGCCACATCACATTCTCACTCCACTGCCCAAGCGTACTACAGAATGCAGTACTACAATACCTTGGACACTGCTGTGGTGCAATGCAATGAGCGCTTCAGCCAGGACGGGCTTCAAAGACTGCAAAAATTAGAGGATGTACTCATCTCTGGGAACATTGATGCAGTTGTGGATGAATACCCAGAGTTGGATGCCATGGCTTTAGAAGTGCAGCTGAAAATGTTCCAGGCCAACTACACTTGTACAACTTCCTCAGAGGTAGCAGACACTTTCCGGGAAATGGTGCCAGAGGTGCGACATCTTTTCAAGCAAGTCGAGATCCTTTTGAGACTGCTGATGGTTGTTCCTGCCTCCTCAGCAGAGGCAGAGCGAAGTTTCAGCGCCTTGAGACGGCTGAAGACATGGCTGAGAACCATGATGACGCAGACCCGGCTGAACAACGTTGCCATTTGCCATGTTCATCAGGAAAAGTTGGATGCTTTGGACAGGAAACAGATCTGTCAGAGCTTAGTTGAGCTTAATAATGAACGCCTCCAGGTTTTTGGGTCATTTATTTAGTTAATACTTTTCCATCTCAGTCCTATGCTGCCTTTCCTTTGGCTGTAGCACTTTTACACCTACATAGACATCCCATGTTCATTTCTCTTCTGTGTTCCAGTCAATGTAAATAATTTTCAGTGTAAATAATCAGACTTGCTTTTTATAGTAAAAATCAAGATTTTAAGTTTCATGCTTTGTGCAAGTCCCTGGAATTAAAAGTCCTCAGCAAATTTTTTTGTTAAAGTCTGTACATCACAAAAGTACATCAGTAGTTGTCCTAATTAAAATAACATTAAAAAAACATGCTTTGGGTTTGTGGTATTTTTCCATTGGAAGCTATCCTTTTTGCTACAGTACTACTGGAAGAGCATAATTGTAATTGGTAGGTGTGTTTAAGGTCAGTAAGCAACTAACCAAAACAAAGTGTGTGTGTGTATGTGTGTGTGTGTGTGTGTGTGGGGGGGGGGGGGCGGGGCAGACATTACATGATTACACTATTCCTTTAGATGTGAATTCAAATGGTCAATGTAGTCCTCGAAACTATGTTCTAAATGTCCACATTTTCATATATAAATATAGAATTGTAGGCAATGCACTTAACAAATAATAATAAAAAATTGGACCCCCCCAATGTCTAAACCATGGTTACGCCCTTGGGAACACACCATAATAGTTTGTTTTGGAAGTGGATGGAAACGCAAGCAAGTCCGCCTATACATCAATACATTTATCAGGCTATGAAAACGCAAATGACAAGCACCACAAAGACATTCACTCACCCTTTACCGCCATCAGATGGGTAAGTACAGCCGTATATCCACCACCCTACGACCCTCGACTCATATCCTGTATCGCAGTTCTGCGAGCGGGACTTTGCTACCAGGAACTAGTGTTGAATCGTTCGCGAACCAATCAGTTCGAATGAACGAATCGTTAAGACGAACGAACTGAACTGGTTCCTCTCTCTTGTTCGCCTCGTTCGTCTCGTTCGCCTCGTTCGTTCTCAAAGTCGACTCCTCCCAGACCCACTAGTCGCTGAATCGCTGACAGTTCGTTCACTCACTGTGTGAGTGGTGAGGAGGGACTGACTGAGAGACGTCACGACTCACGAGAGCCAGCCAATCGTATGCTGTTCTAGGACTGAGTCTAGGACGCTCTCGTTGAATTTTAGTCAATGAGAGACAGAAATCAACAGGTTTAATGGGGAAAAAACAAATGGGCTTAGTGAGCGAGCTATCTATTATTCACATTGGCCATCTGTTGCATGGACGTATTTAAAGGATGCATTGTACATATTTATAATTCGAAATTTTTCGCCCCGGGCGATTCCATCTGTGTTTTGGATTGTCGGTGCCGTTAGCATTTATGATCGCTTACTACTTTAACGGTTAAAGTAGACGATTAAGCTGCCATATTGTTCAGGTGTAACCAGGGTGAAACAACATGTTTTAGTTATGTTGAAATGTCACCAAATTCTGATTAGTAAGAAGTAAATATGTGTTTAAGCTATGTTCAAGGTCCCTTTTGTAATCTGTTCCAACCCCTATGTCAATGTTGTAATGATATGTATGTTCTGTATATATGACACCAACATCAGAGACAGGGACACCTGTCTGCCGTAAGTCTAGCAGAGCTAGAAGATCAAGAGTGATGATGGACTTGTGAGGGTATGTGTGGTTTACTGTGAGTGTTGCTTAACCTGAGAATAGTCTTAAAGTAAAGGTTATGGTAACATTGAAAAATAAATAAATAATAATAATACTGTTTATTACCTTGGTTTCCTGAAATAAGAGGATATCCTGTTTATTGCTACTGTTGCATATCTGTTACTTACTTTATTACCTACCGTTACTTACTAGTGTTACCTGAAAGAAGAGGTTTTAATGTTCATTACCACTGTTACCTGAAAGAGTACAGTACAGTCAATTAAGGTTACTTTCTAAAACCTGTTATCTGAAAGAAGGGATTAATTGTTAACCTTGTTTACCTGTAAGAAAAGCTTTAGGTGTGGTAGCCCTTACTGTGTTTAATAGGTTTAGGTGTAGCTTCCAGGTCTAGTCTTGATATAGCCTTGGGCCTACTATTATTTGACTTTTAACCTCAGAGAAAGGAGGATGTAATGATATGTATGTTCTGTATATATGTTATATGTTATGACCACTAGGTGGCAGTGTTGATTACTAGATCAGATGAATCTAGACTTGAGAACAACAGAACAAGTGTAACGGGAGAACCATGAAGGCTGGTAAAATAAAGACATCTACTTAGAAATATCCAAAGTTGTTTATTTATAATAACATAACTTTACAAATGTGTTTTCAATACCTGTACTGTCGCTTTAAGAAAAGTTCGTGTTTTAGTGACGTATATGCAGCGCCAAGCTCAAAATGCGGTTGGCGAGTGGAGGTATGTTGATGTATTTGTCGTCACATTTTAAGCATATAAATCGTTTTGAAGATTATGTGAATGTTATATGTGAACATGCTACAGCACCGTTATAACAGCTAACGCTTTGCAAATGTAACTTTTGAGAGTTTATTGTATATATCTGCGTCAGAGTATCCGTTTGTTTGTTTGCTAGGCGGGAATGTGGTCCTGGCTATGACGGTTTACATGCGGTTTACATGCGGTGACATGATTTTCTTTGGCTCATCCAGGTATGAATGTTTTATGTGTTGTGTATATTATATATGCTGGTTATGTTTATGTTTGTTGGAGTGCAGTCAAATTGCATTCATTATGCTATCTTGTTTATTTTTATGTTATTATATATTGTCAGAATGCGGTTGGCTATCTGAGTGGAGGCGGGAATGTGGTCCTGGCTATGACGGTTTACATGCGGTGACATGATTTTCTTTGGCTCATCCAGATTCCAATAAATGAGAAACCCTCCATTGTTGTCCAGCCGTCCTTCCACCCTTCCAACGCATTCGCCAGAACACAACGCAGTTCAACACCCGTTACACAGGCACCACAACAATTTTATGTTCACTCAACTTGTTTCCCAGTTATTGATTATTTAGACTAGTGTTACACCTTTCCTGTTCCTTGGCTCTCAGACCGTAGTCGGGGAGCACAGGGGAGACGTTCCCTCTAGGGCCGATGCCCTTTCGGGGGTAACGCCCTTCACTATGACCGGCAGTGGGTCTGTTCACGGGTCTGTTCACGGGTCGGTTCATAGGTCGGAAGACACGGGCACGGATTCTTGGCGTTTGGTACTTTATTAAACAGTACACGTATGCTCCAAAAACACAACCGGACTCATTTAGTTCCTCCTAGACCAGGGGTGTCAAACTCATTTTGGTTCAGGGGCCACATACAGCCCATCTGATCTCAAGTGGGCCGGACCAGTAAAATAATGGTAAAATAATAGCAAAATAACCTACGTCAACTCCAAATCATTAGCTTTGTTTTTCAGTACTATGCTTTATCATTCAGCCTACATTTGTAGCCTACATAATCACGGATCACAAGGATCTATATTAGCACAACACATTTATTCACAGATAGGCCAATGGAATTGAAATAAAATGCATTTCACATTCATTAACAACTGGTTTATTTTTATAGAGTTGAGTGAATAAATTTTTACATCTGAACACCTGAACCAACTCACCACACTAAACAAACTCAAGTGGGAGCTATGAAGAAAGCTACCATACTGCCTTGAAAATGTTAATGTGCATATATAAATAAAATAAACAAACATAAAAGTTATAGCAGTGCATGAGCTATGAGATTAGGCTACATCAGATCAAACTGTTTTGTAGGCTACTGAAGCTGAGAATGATATGCTGCACAATATTCATTGTCGTTTAGCATGAAACCTGAGTAAACTTATAAGATCTGTATTCATCAGAGTGCAAACATTTCTGAAAGAGCATCACAAGAATTAGGCACAGGCCTACTTGCTGATTAACTTCTTTTTTTTTCTCACTGCAGTCTATTTGCTGCTGGCTCCTGAAACTTGACATCTTTTAGCCTTTACAAGTGCATCAATATCAGGTGTCAAATCCTGAGTAGCAGCACATTTCACAATGTCATTCAAGTGTGTGTTTGTTAACCTTGAGCAGTGCTTTGTTTTATTTAGGTTCATTACAGAGAACACCTGTTCACAAAGATAGGTAGTCCCAAAAATGGATAAAACCTTTGCAGCCAGGGATGTTAATTTGGGGTACCCTGGCAAGAGATGATAAAATGTGCCCAAGCCCACCGACGCAAATTTCTCCTTCATATTGGTGTCACACTGCAAGTCAATTATCTTGAGTTGGATGTCAGCTGGCATGTCAGAAGGCTTGACTGTAAATGGTGAGCGAAAAATGGCAAATTCCTTCTCTAGTTCACTGAAGACCTTAAACCTCTGCTTGATCTCCTGCAGCAATCCTGTTATCTTGTCTTTGTATTGATCCATATCAGCATTACGTCTGGTCGCACGCACAGCGGTTAGACATGGGAAATGGGCAGTGTCACCGCTAGATAGAGTGACAGTTTTAACTTGAATGCGCGTATGCTGTATGCGTTATACTGAATTAAGATACTGTTAAGATTATTCAGGTGCTGTGTAATATCTCGGAAATTTATGCTATACAAGTCGCGGGCCTGATCAAATCATCTCCGGCCCGCGGGCCGTATGTTTGACACCCCTGTCCTAGACTGACACTCACTCGTTCACTCATTCGTCGACTCATTCGCTGACGTCACTCACACACACACAGACATTCTCACGCACACACATATGCCACTCTCGTAACACTAGATAAGCTCTTCGTATATGAGTAGAACTGACCCCCAACCTCTTGTCTTTCAAGAGTGGATTGCAATTATGTCTGACGTAATAATGACGTGCAACTTCATTGGTTAGGTTCAGGGGGTACAGTAATAATATTACTTTTCAAAGGTTCAAAAGGTTCAAAGGTTTTTTATTCGCCATTTGTGCATAAACCAGACAGTCCACACACATAGGAATTCTTGTGCAGGGCTTCCCAAGTCAAGTACAGTATTAATACAAAGAGAGAGAAAGAGATAGAGAGAGAGAGAGAGCAGCACAATAAATAGTAATAATAAAAAATATATTAAGTTCTAAAAATTGAGATAAGGACAAATTGCATTTTGTGCATTGCATTTCAGAGAGCACCACAGTAGATAGTGATTAAAAAAAATATAAATATTAAATTATTAATAATAATTATTAATAATTCAGCAGTGCAACTGTACTGGGTTAAATAATGGATTTTATATTTTGTGGTTAGGGGAGTTTTATTTCACCAAAATCTTGTATTGTTTGTGGTAATTTATAGATATTGGGAGATGTGTTTGTTGTGAAGGTGCGCCCCCTTTTGGATAGTGGTGGCTATGTGTTAGATTTTCGCGTTCCTTTTTCAGTCTGCGTTCCGCTTGATTGGGAGGTGCGTATCCAGAGCGGTGCAATGTAAACTTGAAATTGACCTGTTCTTACTTTAGTTTTGGTACACATGATGACTTGTACATGTATTTCATTATGGGTGCACTTACATTTAGTCGTGTTTTATCGAGAATATTGATGTTTTGAGAGCTTTAAAGATTATTCACATAGCTAACCTCGTGGTTTGTTTCGTTGTATGCTAGCGCTCGCCGTTGTCTTTGTGTAATATAGCCCAAATGTTTCAGTTGTCCTTTTTTTCTTGTGTTAGGCTAATTCATTCCGTGAAGAGAATTATTAATCTTTACTCTCATTGGAATTTGAAAAGGTATGTAGCATACTCCCAATACTAGGTTTAAAATGTAATATGTTAATTGAAATGTTTTCTTGTATGGTTTATTGTTCCATGGTACTAAACAGCCCGATGTGAAGTACATGCAACATACACGACACAGACATACACGTACGACACAGCCATACACATGAGCCTAATGCGATATATTATATATTTTCCATGATTTTTAATTAATTTTATCGTATGACAATGTTTATATGTGAAGCACTTTGAGTCTGCCTTGTGTATGAAAAGTGCTATATAAATAAAGTTCCCTTGCCTTGCCTTTCATATGGTTTTATATGCTATTTTGTATAGATTTATACAATAAACACTAAGTGATGATAGGGCTAAGATGTATCTACATCTAAATTAAGAAACAGGAAAGTAAATGAAAAGTATTGAAGTTACTTTTCAAATGCAGTAACTAGTAAAGTAATCTCATTACAATTTACGGAAGTAAGTAGTAATAAGTAGGGGAGACCGGTTATGGTTGTAACACATTTTTCTTCAGCACCTAAAACTATATATTTTTTTAAAGCTACAGTTCTGGACCTTTTAGGTAAAGTACCCACATTTGTCTACTACAAGTGGCAAACACTTAAATCTCCTCAACTATATCACGGAATTTGTGAGATTATGACAAATACAATGTATAACTTTGTTACAACCTGCCCCACTACCGGGGTAGGTTGTAACACCTACTATGGTAGGTTGTAACAGGTGGACAATGCAAAAAAAACCAATGGGACTCCATTTGATATGCCGATTTAATGATAAGTATAAACAACAGGGTTTGAAAATAGATTCACCAAACAAAATATTCTTAAACTGTATTGTAAATGAAGACATGCATCCTGTGTGTGTATGTGTGCATGTGTGTGTGTGGGTCTGCGTGTGTGTGCATGTGTGTGATACATTGGCAAAGGCAGGCTGGATGCCATCTATTCATATAGGCCTATGCCTATATGAAAAATGGTAGGCTACATTCAGTTACTGTAGGTATACAGAAAAAATAGAATCGTATAACACACAATCCATTCTTCACATAGAGAATAAAGATCATATTAATGTTATGAACAATATATAAAAAGCATATCGTTTATACTTTGTGTGTGTGTATTTGTTTCTCTTGAGAGAGAGCTGAACATTTGTTTTTATTTGAGAACAGGGCAACATCTTCAACATCTTCACTGGTATCAACTTTGTATGTAAGGGGATACAAAACATGCGTTACAACCTACCCCGCCCTGTCATCCATTGCTAAACTAGCTGTATTGGCATGGTGCTTTGACATTAGCAAGGGAGAGATACACCATTCTTTACTAGAGAAACTATAGTTTGACCTGATATAACTCATACAACTTTATCTACAGCGGTTAAAGTACTGGAAAAAAAAACATTAAAAAAACTTACTCTCTTACCTTGAAATTTGGATTTCTCTCCTAACTCCTGGGAAAATGGCGCCAACTAGTGGAACATTTCCATGAGTGATCGTAAAGGAAGGAGGAGGAGACTGAAATGGTCACATGGCTCATATCTTATCCCTGATTGGTGGAATTGGTGGTGTCACAACTATCCCCGGTATCCCCTAACTAATTACTTTTTTTGAGTAACTACCCCAACAGTGGATATGTTCATATCATGTAAAGTTCTCACATACGAGGCGTGTATGATCCCCCCCCGCTCCACCAACCACAAGTGTGCCCGAGCCAGTGTCGGCTCCTGAAAGAAATCGCAAATGGGGCTATTTTTGTGATAATGATTAAGGTGACCCATTCAATAGGTCCATTAAGCATTATCAAATTGTTGTTAGATGATTCATTCATACAGAGATCCTTCTTGTGTGCACTAGATGCCAATTCCAAAAACAAAAATGTTGCAATCCACAATGAATTATCTACATGAATAAGATGTTGTAAGATGTAAAATAGCTAAACAGGAGAAAACATGTCCGGCAACAACATAAAGACAGGGGCAGCATATTGAGTCAAGTATTTATTGACTGACCTTGAAAGCATTGGCTTACAAAAGTAAAATAAGTTATCACAGTGGTAGGCCTACATAGAAATACCCGCGTAGTGCTGTCAGCCGTGAGGCCGAAAGGGTGGAAGAGGAGGCAGAGTGAGCAGAACACCGCGTTAGCTTCTTCACAGCCTGCTAGACAGCTTTTTCTGTCGTACCTATTTGTTAGGGTTAGGGTTCACTCGGGTGTATGACATCCTCCGCTTTGTAGAAACCTGTTTAATTATTACATTTGGTCTCGGAGGTCCTAATTGTTTTAATGCCAATTTGTCGGAATTTGATCGCAGACTAAAAGGAACTTCTTTCAAAGAAACAACGGAATTGCACGGTACAGTCGCGAACTGGAAAGTAGTATGTGATTTCATCGAAGATGCTCCTTCCCTCTCTTTGCGCAGTTACGTATGACTAAAGCGCGTTGGGGCGAGCCCTCCTGGAACCCATAGAGAAGCCGTTCTAGGGGCGACATTTTCAGACGTAGATGGTTTATTGTTTGGCCGTGGGTGTTCAACAGTCTAATGGCCAGGGGGAAGAAACTGTCACTGAACCTAGATGTCCTACTGTGGATGCTGCGGAACCTCCTGCCAGAGTTCAGCATGGAAAACAGTCCATGGTGAGGGTGGGTGGAGTCAGAGGAGATGCGTTGGGCTCTGGTCAGGCAGCGCTTCTGCCCAATGTGCCTTCTTCGCAAGGGAGATGGTGTTGAGGGACCAGGTTAGCTTGTCGGTCATTTGCACCCCCAGGAACTTAGTGCTGCTGACGACTTCCACCGCAGTCATTGATGTGGAGTGGTGTATGACTAGGCCGAGATTTTCAGAAGTCGACAATGATCTCCTTTGAGTTTTCAACATTGAGGATCAGGTTGTTGACTTTGCACCAGTACACCACGTTTCACCTCGTCCCTGTAGGCCAGTTCATTGTCATCCTGGATGAGGCCCACAACAGTTGTTTCGTCCGCATACTTCAAGAAGTGGTTGGAGCTGAATCTGGGACGACAGCCGTGGGTCATCAGGGTGAACAGCAGGGGGCTGAGAACACAGCCCTAGGGGGAACCGGTGTTCAGGGAGATGGCGCTGGAGATGTTATTGTTCACACACACAGACTGGGTTCTGTTGGTTAGAAAATCTAGTAGCCAGTTGCACAAGGGGCTGCCGAGGCCCAAGTGACTCAGTTTGCACACCTGGATTCTGGGGGATGATCGTGTTGAACGCTGAGCTGAAGTCCAGAAACAGCATCCGCACGTGGGTGATTTTATCCTCCAGGTGCTCCAGGCCCAGGTGGAAGGCAGAGGAGATGGCATCCTCTGTAGAGCGATTCGGTTGGTATGCAAGCTGGAATGGGTCGAGTGATGGTGGGAGCTTGGAGGTGATGTGGTCCTTCACCAGCCTCTCGAAGCACTTCATAATGATGGAAGTCAGTGCTACGGGGCGGAGGTCTTTCAGGTTAGTGATGTTGGATTTCTTAGGCACTGGTATGATGGTGGCAGCCTTGAAACATAATGGGACAACAGCCTGAATCAGCGAGGTGTTAAAGATGTCGGTGAGGACGTAGGACAGCTGCTCAGCACATTCGACCCGTGCTGGAATGTTATCGGGGCCTGCTGCCTTCCGTGCGTTGACTTTTCTCAGGGTCCTCCGCACATTCACTGTTTGAAGCCTGAGTGCCAGCTCGTCGGGGTGAGGGATAGCTTTTATTGCGAGCGTGGTGTTTAAATCCTCAAACCGTCCAAAGAACTGATTCAGTTTGTTGAGGAAGCTGACAGGGGGAGGGTTCAGCCTTGTAACCTGTGATGGACTGGATGCTCTGCCATGTTGTTGCCCGGGTCCTAAAACAAACATGGATCTGCTGGCCTTGGGTGCTCTTTGCTGCCTTGATGGTGCGATGCAGGTTGGCTCTTGCTTCTTTTAGAGCCCCAGTGTCACCAGATCTGAAGGCGACATCACGCTCCCTCAGCGCTGCTCGTACCTCTCGGGTCATCCATGGTTTGTCATTGGCCCTGGTTATGACAGTCTTTGTAACAGCGACATCCTCTGCACACTTTAGGATGTACGCACACACGGTTGAAGCATACTCCTCCACATCTGTATGTTCACTGTCAGTTGCAGCCTCTTTGAACATGTCCCAGTCCGTCCTCTTAAAGCAGTCCTGCAGTGCCGACATAGCACCTTCAGGCCACACTTTACCTTGTTTTATTGTGAGCTTACCTCTGATGAGCAGCGGTATGTATAATGGAATCAGCATAACAGAGAGGTGGTCTGAGGAGCCACGGTGGGGGTGGCGGGCTGCTCTGAAAGCCTTCTTTACGTTAGAATATACCAAGTCCAATGTGTTCTCTCCCCTGGTGGCAAAGTCCACAGGCTGGTAAAAATGTGGGAGGAGAGTCTTCATGTGGGCCTGATTAAAGTCCCCTGCCACGATGAAAACTCCCTCCGGGTGAATGGTTTGCAGGTTGCTGATAGCATTATAAAGAACCGACAGGGCTTCCTTGGTATTTGCACGGTATGTAAACTGCTGGGATGATTACTATTGAGAATTCTCTTGGGAGATAGAATGGTCTGCATTTAATAATTATAAACTCAATGTCCGTGGAGCGCAGCTTCTGTCTGCTCTAAGTGCAGTAAGCCCTTCCAGGTTTATGGCAGCGTCCGTGACCAATGAGTTTAGCCATGTCTCTGTAAAAATGAAAACACAGCAGTCTCTGATTTCCCGTTTGGTGGATAAATCCAGCTTCAGGTAGTCCAATTTTTTCTCTAGAGAACGTACGTTGGCGAGCAGGATGGATGGAAGCGGCGATCTGAAAGGGTTAGCCTTTAGCTTCGCTGCTATACCACCACGACAGCCGTGCTTCTGTTTCCTGTCACACCGCCTCCGGCGCTCCCTGGGGCGGTCTGTGCTGGTGGGTACCTCCGCTGAGACCAACTGCCGTAGCAGTCCGAGGTTGTGTAGAGCGGTTAGCGCTTCAGTGTTTACTGACCCAACCGCTGAAACCATGAAGTGTCAACACGAACTGACGGTCGTAGATGTGGATAGCGATGTTCCGCTCAGGCCCGCCGCTCCCTATACGCAGAGTGCGTAGGGCACCAAGTAACTGGGGGGGCACCAAAAATTAAGGTTTGTAAAAAAAACAAAAATATTTAAATTAGTTATGAAGAGGCCCACCGTTGTTTTTTCTTAATTGTAGAACCTATCACTCAATTTTGGCAAATTAGATTTCTTTACCTAATATATAAAAAGTTGCCCACCCCCCCGCTCGCGTAGGCCAGCACCGGCCCTGGTTCCCCTTTACTTTTGTTAAAGATTTATCTTGTTCTGATGCAGTATTCATGCCTTATTTCCTAGTTTGGCAAAAACTATGTGAGCCAAAGTAGCCGCACCCAACATGGGCGCCGCCGTTGCATAACAATGAATGATATGCTATCATTCTGGAGAGTTCTAAACAAATTCTATATATATCTAACACAGATATCTATAGATATCTGTGTTAAGTCATTAACACAGATATCTTTTTCAAAATGAGAAAGATTATTATCATATTAAATAAAAAATAAAAGCAGGCAGGTCGGCAGGAGGGTGGAGCCCCAGCGCCATCTATGGACGAGCCGCTACTGGCACAAGCACTATAAACCAATATTAACAAATTTAAAAAAATCGGATCTATGATCTATGATTGATTGTGGCGGATGTAAATTGGTACTTTGACATCTGCTGCAAACCCGTGTGTGGGCAACAACATAAAAGATCCATCAACAACATCAGCCTGCAAACCGTATCTACACAAAGGCAAGAACGTGCCTCAATAATGTGTACTTTGTTTAATTATTTGTTTACTGTCTCTCAGCAGGCAGACCTCATGCTAAAGCATAGGCTGTGAGAGAGAAACCTTTTAGGGGCTTGCTGCTATGTTTTTAGCGAGTTTGTCACGACTCAGAGCGGGAATCAAATGCAGATCAAAAAGGATTTATTCCCAAACAGTCCAGCAGGCAAATCAGGTTCCAGGTACAGGCAGGGTTCGTAAACAGGCAGGCAGGCAGGCAGATACAGACGGACAGATACGGGCAAGAGATCCCAAAACCGATAGGCAGAAGACTTAGTCCAAAACAGGCAGGGTTCAAAGCCGGGAAGAACAGTAAACTAAAGCTTCTCTTTAAAGATCTTCACGCTAGTCTCACTCACGTGGCAGTCAGGTAGCAAACAGTACATACCGTGACGATCTGACAAACTGAACAGAAAGGGCAGTGTTTAAATACTCCACCAATCAATACCCAATGAGAGACAGGTGAACAGAGAAACAACAGGTAGGGGGAGACAAAAACAACAGTCCATACGAGAATCCTGACAGAGTTAACTAAAGGTTGTTGTCTCAGCGGTCTCAGCACTCGGCCAGCCTGTTGCACCGCTTTGCCGTTTTTTTTTTTGCCGTATTTGGTGCAAAGGTTAGTTTCCACTATAAACTAACCTGTGCACCAAAAATGTTTGATAAAGGATCTTTGGTAGTGCTAAAACAATACGGTTTGTCCAGTTTTCCACTAAAGCACTTTGAGTTTGAGATATCTACAATTTGATTCTGACTAGTCATAATTCCAGTTTAATTCAATTCAAGATATCTTCATGTCCCTTTTCAGATATCGTAAATTAAGTTTTGACTAGGCGAAATTACGTTGTAGATATCTCAAACTGGAATTACAGATATATATAATTCAGTTGCAGATATCCGTAATTCATATAGTGGATATCCGCAATTGAATTGTAGATATCTGTAATGAGAAACCTCGTAGACATGAATGGCAAAAGTGACATCATTTCTCCTAGGAGGAAATTCTTTGGGGATATCTGAAATTACAATTGTGGATAGGAATGTAGTTGCGGATATCTGAATTCTGATAGACCAAGACAATAAGACCAAGACAAGCCCGAGGGATCCGAGACCAAGACAAGACCAAGACCAAGACCAAAGACGGTCGAGACTGTGACAAGACCGAGACCACGTAAAAGTGGTCTCGAGACCGGTCTCGAGACCAAGACCGGTCTCGAGACATCCAACTCTATGTAATCCAGGGCATATAAAGGCATTCATATTTTTTGATCTCATAGGTCCCATGGGCTCCAACGGAAAGGGTGTGACTTCGCCACTCTATTCACCTTATTCCGCGCGTAATCAAGGGGGGCGCCATATTGGTTCCGTTTTGTGTTCTATCTTACGGTTGAGTAACTCTGTCCGTTGTCGTACAGTGGAACAATACATTAGCAATTTTAGTCAAGATGACCAGCATTATTTGTTCCGTGCGGGGCTGCCATAACAACAGGAATAAAAGACGGGTGTCCTTGCAACAATACTGTGTTGTACACGGGAAAACCAGGGCAGAATGTTGTGGGGCAACCCTCAATCTTCATCCTCTGCCATCCAGCGATGAGGACCGGCGTATGTGGCTAAAGGCGCCGAGGCGGCCGTGTGACGCCGCAGATGCAACTTCCGGGTAGCCGGCTTGGTTTGTTTGGTTTGGTTAGCAGGACGCTTAGCGTCGACCTGCTATCTCGGTTTGTATCTATTTTCCGGTATTTATATCTGCGACCTGTTCTGCATACTCTGTATTGTATTCGCTGTTTCCTTGTTGGAGCTCCGTCTGCATCAACCACGGTAAGCATGGATTCTGGTTGCTCTTGTTCCGCCTTTCTCATGGATAAGATAGCTCTGTTAGAGAAACGTATATATCAGTTAGAGGATGAAAGGGTAGCGAGCATAAAGAAGACAGATGCTCCAGAAAGTACAGAGAAGAGACCCGCCAGGCGGACTCGTACAGCTAACGCTATCGTTAGCAGTGACTCCGTCAAGGCAATCCTGTCGGCAGCACCACTTGCGAGGCAGGCTGCTGTCAGTAGCCTGCCTCGCAAGTCTTTTTCGGGGGTAAAAACGCTAGTCATAGGCGACTCTGTTACACGTAAAGTTAGACTGCACTCACCAGCAAAAATGATTTGCCTACCCGGGGCCAGGGCTCCCGACATTGAAGCTAATCTTAGGGTGCTGGCAAACACCGACACTAGTTTCGACAACATTGTAGTTCATGTCGGCACCAACGATGCTAGGACGAGACGAACTGAGGTCACAAAAAGCAACATAGCTAGGCTTTGTGACTTCACCAGAAAGATGTGTCGGCATCGATTAATCCTCTCTGGCCCTCTACCCAATAAGGGTAATGATGAGCGCTATAGTAGATTATTGTCTCTAAATCGCTGGCTGGCACGATATAGTTCAGAGCAGGGCTTTGGTTTCATAGATAACTAGCCCTCCTTGTGGGGCCGCCCTGGTGTGCTCATGAGAGACAGCCTACACCCTACTGGGTTAGGCGCCTCAATTATGTCAAAAAACATAGATAGATGTCTTAGCCAGGCGTGACTCATCCACTCACAGCACGCTGGGTTGCAGGAGTTTAGCAAACCTGCGCGCAACAGGTAAGGTCGCTTTCATCTAAGGCGCTCTTGGTCCATGATCTTATTGTTGATAATAAGATCGACATAATAGGCCTTTGTGAAACCTGGTTAAAACCTGATTTTTAGCCCTAAACGAAGCTACTCCCCCCAATTACGTCAGCGCTCAAGTATCTAGAGAAATTAAGATAGGTGGTGGAGTAGCCCTGATATCTAATTCTAAGCTTAATTTAAAGCCAAAGAATAGATATATATTCAGATCCTTTGAGGTGCTTGCGTTCTGCTCCTCAGCTCCCCGACAAGCGAAACAAGTTCCAGACTCTTTCGTTTTAGTTGTAGTATACCGTCCCCCAGGACCGTATTCACTTTTTGTTGATGAGTTTTCTGATTTTGCAGCTGATCTGGCTACATATTCAGACAATGTTTTGCTCATTGGGGATTTCAACATTCATGTGAATAACCCGTCTGATGCCCTCGCAAGGGCTTTTCTGTCCATTACAGATACGCTTGGCTTCAAACAGCTTGTCCAGCACCCAACCCACATCGGTGGAAACACACTGGACCTCGTTTTGACCCGCGGTGTAGACATTTCACAGCTAGTGGTCTCTCCCTACACCTCAGCTTTATCAGACCATTTTTTGCTCACTTACCAGGTGGTGGTATCCTGCCCCTGCAACGATCAGCAGGCTACTTTCAGCTGTCGCCGCATCACACCTGCAACCATTACAGCCATGTCAGATGAGTTACCCCATTCACTTGCTCCTCTTTGTAACTATAGGGGTTCTGTGGAGTGCCTTACTGATGACCTCAACGCTGCCCTGCCTGCTGCCATTGATTCAGTTGCTCCGCTCGTAATTAAAAAAAGATCATTGAAAAAACCAGCTCCCTGGTTTAATGCAGAAACGCGCACCCTGAAGCGAAGCTGCAGAATCCTTGAACGCAAATGGCGCTCGACTAAACTTGAGGTCTTTCATCTTGCGTGGCACAATAGTCTGCTCCCCTATAAGGGTGCGCTGACTACTGCCAGGAACGCCTACTTTTCCCGTATCATCAACTTGAATAGAAACAATCCCAAGTTTCTTTTTGACATGGTGAAGAGTCTGACTCAGAATCAGACTGAGACAGTAGGTTCTTCCATCATGGCAGGTGAATTCATGGATTTCTTTGAGAATAAGATTCAATCGATTAGAGAGGAAATTGGTGCTTGCCGTGCAGCTTGTCCTACACATCCTGCGGGGCAGGATGGGGAACTCTGACGCAACTCTCTTGGAGTTCAAGGCAATTCCTCTGGTGGAACTTGAAAAGGTGTTAAAGGCATCGAAACCAACAACTTGTATGTTGGATCCTCTCCCTTCCAAGGTTCTCAAAGAACTTCTTCCCACTGTGGGGCCTGCAATCCTCTCGCTTATGAATCTCTTGCTTTCAACAGGAATTGTTCCCTCCAATTTCAAGGCTGTGGTGATAAAACCGCTACTCAAAAAGCCTGGCCTAGACCCTGAATTAGTCAGGAACTATCGGCCTATATCGAACCTGCCCTTCCTGTCCAAGGTACAGGAAAGGATTGTAGCAAAGCAAATCGTCGATATCTGACGAGGAACAATCTCTTCGAACCTTTCCAGTCAGGGTTCAGGAATTTCCACTCAACTGAAACTGCTGTTACAAGAGTTGTAAATGACATCCTTCTTGCCTTGGATAAAAATACAAGCTCAATGCTTGTGCTGCTGGACCTGAGTGCTGCGTTCGACACGATCAACCATAGCACTCTTCTTCACCGTCTTGAGCACTATGTTGGTTTCGGGGGTACGGCTCTTGGTTGGCTTGAATCGTACCTCACAGATAGAACCCAATTCGTGCTCCATGAGGGTTCAGAATCAAAACACTGCAAACTATGCTTTGGCGTACCACAAGGGTCGCGTCGTCCTTGGTCCATTACTTTTTGTAATCTATATGCTTACCTTGGGCGACGTTATCCGCAGCTTTGGAATTAGTTTCCACTGCTACGCGGATGACACCCAGCTCTTCATTCCTGTAGATTCAGGGAACTCGGCCCAGATCCAGAGGGTTGAGTCCTGTCTGGCTGCGGTGAAGGGCTGGATGTCACAAAACTTCCTTCAGCTTAACACTGGGAAGACAGAGCTGATAATTATCGGCTCGAAGCGGGACCGGAGAGAGTTTGAGGATGTCTCACTGTTGTTGGATGGCCTCGCCATCCCACAGAGTTCATCAGTCAATAATCTTGGTGCATCAGTCAAAAACCCTGCTTTTACTCGGCTTTTACTCTCCCGCTCTCTCTATCCTACCCGCATCTCATTACAAGCAACATAGATTTTTTTTTTTCAACAAGACAACTTGGAAGTTCCAGAAAGTGCCTCAAGTTTTGTTTTCTTCTTTGCGTGGAAGTTAGGCAGCAGAGGGGGGAGAAAAATAGATTGACTGAGCGTTGTAGCCTAAATCACAATGATCAGATACAAAGATGTACTATATACTGTACTATACGTGATCCTTATGAATACCAGCCTCTTGTTCCCGCTCTCTGTCCGCTCCTCAGGAGCCTGGAGGAGGCAGCATGCAGCTTACCGCCGCCTTCCTCTCCTTGTGCACCCTCGTCGTGTTGACCGGCGCCTCCGTACACTCCGACTCCTCTGACCCCTGCCAGGGGCCGACCCAGACGGGCCTCCCCACGGAGTTCCCGGGCTCCAAGCATGCGGTGATGACGGCGTACAGGGAGCACCGGCAGGCTGGGGCGGTGAGGGTCCTGGCCATGGTCCACATGGCCGCGGCCGGGCCGCGGCCATGTGGACCGGCCGCGGCCCGGCCGCCGTGGACTGTGTGCTTTGCTGCTCCGACGGCGGCCGTTGGCTCGGGGAGCTGCTCTGCTGCGTGCGGAGCACCCCACCCTGGCAAGCCCACCTGCGCAGCCGCCTTCCCCTCCCCACCGCTCGTTCTGACTGTCCACAGCCAGGAGAGCCGAGAGGACCACTTCCCTGTCTTCCTCACGGTCTGCATGGCCATGGTCTCCGGCAACCACAGCAACGCTCTCCAGTTCCTGCAGAGCATGGAGCTGTACCTGCTGTGGGGGGTAGAAGGTGGTGCTCTATCTCACCAGCTGCAGCGCGGACTTCCAGGGTGTCCTGGACCACTATGCCCAGGAGGGCTTCCTGGAGGTCATCCCCTGGAGACTGAGGCCGGGGATCCAGGGGGACATCCACCTCAACGGGCAGTTGAGCGTCATGAACAAGTGCATCTACAGGAGCATGTACACGTCACGCTACGTGCTCCTGGCTGACGTGGACCAGCTCTTGGTGCCGTACAAGCACAGCTCTCTGCGGGCGCTGGTGGAGGAGCTGCAGGCTCAGCACCCGCAGGCCGCGGTGTTCAGGGTGGAGACCCACCTGTTCCCCTCTGCAAGGGCCATGCCCAAAGGCTACCAGGGCATGCCAGGCCGAGACCTTCTGGAGCAGGTCTACCGGGAGCCCATCAGGGAGAACGACTTCCGCTCCTCCAAGATGGTGGTCAACCCGAGGCTTGTAGTTCAAACGGCCATGTTTGAAGTCCTTAAAAACTATGGGGAGACGGTTGACGTTCCATCGAGCATGGCCGGGGTCAGGCAGGTCAAACCATCCGAGGAAAACAATGAGGATGCAAATGGGATAAATCTGATCCTGGACACCAGAATAGGGGAATTTAAAGATCTCCTCAAACCAAAGTCAATGATGTTGTTAAAAAGACGATGAAGAAGGCAGGACATGGATTAATTGTGTAGCATCTACAATAGCTGCTATCTTTGCTTTACACGGGGAATGGGTTAGCCTAGTGATTGTAATACTTGCACTTGGTTCTATGAACATCTTTACTGTACCGACAGCGATATATTGTTTCACTTCTTATGACAAATGTACTTATTGTAACAAATGCACTTATTGTAAGTCGCTTTGGATAAAAGCGTCTGCTAAATGCCCTAAATGTAAATGTAAATTAAGGCATTGAGTTCAGGTATAAAGTGAGACATAGTTAAGTATTGGGTTAGAGTTGGTATTGATGTTGGCAGTTAATGCATTAGCTATTCCTCTGCTGACATATACTTTTCTTGTAAACATCCATTTCAGACATCTGAAACCTTGCATGGCGGCATTCCAGTATTCTACTTGTTCTTCCAAAAGTAGCCTTCTTTTAAATGCTTTGCACTATGTCCATTGAATCTATTTATCCTCCTGAGACCCAGCACTAATAAAAGTAATGTAAAATCTCTTAATATTATTAATTAAACAATTCAATATTGATTGTTTTAGAACTTTTCTTTCTGTATACATTTTCTACACAATTATTTTGTTTGTTATTTTGTTTAAAATAATGGCAAAAACAAGAGCCAAAATTATCTGTCTAAGACATTCATATTATAATAAATCAATTAAATCATATTACACAAAATAAGAAAATTACACAATTCCTAAAGAAATTGTGCTTTGGAGGAGGTTCAGAAACGCTAAACAGCTTATCGAGGCTTGATGTAAGCCTTACTAAACAAACCAAATGAATGATTAGTAACTTATAATCACTTAAAGAGGTGGTTCTCAATTATTTTCTGTCGTTCCCCCCCCCTAGGAGACAGACATTTTTTACATTTTTTACTTTTGAGAACCTGCTAATATTTATTTATTTATCTGTATAAAACCACTGTATGAGTTGCTGGCACCAGCATCCTGCATACAATCACCTTATTATCAAAATAGATTAATACAATTAGCTGAGATAACATCTGCAACAACTTATACAATTTCCAAGTTCAGTTTATTAACGCAATTTGTAATGTTTAAACAAGACTGCTAAGTCTTTGTGAATCTCAAAACAGAGAAACAAGAGCAAATGATTCACTGGGGTTTGCATTTAATTAAAAATATTTTTAAACAGTAAACATTGGTCACTTGTCAGCTTCATCAGCTTATTCCCTTTGAAAAATATATGACTTATAAACATTTCTTTTTTGTGTGCAACATTTGCAACAATATTTAAAATTTACATATACAATTTGCATGTACTTTCCCTGAACATAACACAAGACAATAAAAAAGCCTTCAACCCTGAAACATTTGAAACTGGCAGCTACATCAGTTTGAGTAATTTTTATATAACACAATTAACCTTCACAATTCTTTCAAATTTATTTGTCTGTTTTATATGAACACATTCAATTTTTAATACACAATATACACTATACACAATTATACAATTTGCTGTCTATTTTAGTGGCTGCAGTGAGCCCTTTTTGCACTGCACATCCTTTCAAATCTGGGCTTCAAACTTGATACTGCTCTTAACTCTTGCTCAATGTTAAGCTGGGACCTGTACTTTGTTTTGAATGCAGCAACAGTGGAAAAGCCCATCTCACAGAGATAGGATGTGGCAAAGGGTAGTACTTTAACCCCCCTCTGACGTTTCCCCTCTCTGAAACTTCTCCATCTCTCCTCCTCCATGAGCATTACACTCGCGTTGTAGGCCTACTTCTACTGGGTTGATTAGTTTGAGCACTGCTGCTACCCAGTGGCTTGAGGCTTGTTCATATCATTCATTCAAGCATGAATAAAGACACCAAGTCCCTCTGTCATGAATTTGTAAGATCAAAATTCTGGTAAAACTTCTGACCCTTGGTATTATTTTTATTTAAAATTCAAATAAAAAAAGTTACTTATATATATATGTGTGTGTGTGTGTGTGTGTGTGTGTCTCTGTATGTATAATGATTGTTTATTTATTTCTTATTTGCTATGATTTTGCCTTGTTTCTTTCATGTTTATGTTTAATTTCAGACATGGACTCTGTACTGCAGAGTGGACTACAGTGAGACAGATCTCTACTCTGAATTGATGTGAGTGTCCTGCACTGGGACAACATTAGGAGCAGCTGGTACCGCCATCTATCCGTTATCTGTCCATAAGTCTCATTGTTTGCCTACTTATTAGCACTTCCGATGGTTTGGTCTTCAAGTGGGTAGGTTTTTTGCACTGTTGTGTAAGTATAATTATGTTTGTTTTTGCATTAACTACTTCCTCATCCCTGTATAAAACTCTGCCATCATTTGGCAGTCGGCTGAGTTTCATCTCATTATACCCAATGCCCTGATTCTTAACTCAGATTACTTATTTCCTGCATCCAGTCTCTTTGTCTCCAACACAGATTTCCCATTTTCACGTTGGCCGCCCACCAAACACATCCGGGTGGCAAGGTGAATGTCTAGGTCTGGCGCCATGTGACCATCCTGCTCATTGTGCTCAATCTGAGCTATAGCAGGGACCACAAGAGGTGCCTACACATTGTCCAAACTTCATGTGTTTAGTGTAGTTTTATGAATGTGTTGTCAAGGTATGACTGAGACAGGTTTTTGTGTGTGTGTGTGTGTGTGTGTGTGTGTGTGTGCCTGTGTGTGTTTAGGTTGGCTGTATGCATGAAGCTCGGACCTGGAGATCCATGTTGCTGGGGGGTTAAGCTGTGGAAGAGGCCTGGGGCCCAGAGGTGACGGTGAACACGAGCGTGCTGAACCCTGATGGTTTACCTCGTATCCGTGACAACGTCATGATTGGCCACGTTTCATCTCCAGGACTTCTGGATCAGAGATGAGACACTGCCTAATGTCTAAAAGATACTGGGCTATAGAACTTTTTTATGACTGATTCTAGAAGTGTAGTTTTGAAAGCAGAGAAAGAAAATATATATGTCTGTTTTTCAGTTTTAACAGCAGTGTATCCCCATCTGATCCACTGATGTATGAACACTTCACAGGGCATGTCACACATTCACCCTGTTTTGCACGCTGGGGCTCATCTACTACCCACAGGGGGCTCAGAAGCATGTAGGCATCTTTAGAAGAGACGTGTAAACTAGGGAAAAGAGAAAGCAGTAGTAGAGTTGGGTTGTTTCTCTTTCTATCTATGTATCTATACAGCTGAAAATTGTATTGTTAAATTGTTAGACATAGAATTCTGGGTTCAGTTACATGTACATTACCATGATATGTCAGAGATCAAAGGTACAATACGTAACAAATGTACCTTACTAAATCATAACATTTCCATTATATGTAATAAGAGATTAAAGGTACAATATGTAAAAAAACGTACCGTACTAAATCATAACATTATCATGATATGTAATAAGAGCTTAGAGGTACAAGATGTAACAACTGTTACTTGTTGTTATGCCTGCACATTCAGTGCTGGACACCTTATTAGGAATGTTTGGCTTGGTTACACTTGTAACCAACAATGAAGATTGGGCCCCATCACACACCCTGTATACATTTATCTGTAGCACCTCCTAAAGTATTGGAACGGCAGGGCCAATTTCTTTGTTTTTGTTGTTACTAAAGACATTTGGGTTTAAGATCAAAAGATGAGTATGAGACAAGAGTTCAGAATTTCAGCATTTATTTGCTGGTATTTACATTTAGATGTATTAAACAATTTAGGATATATCACAGTTTGTATTAGACCACAGCATTTTTTATGTGAACAAAAGTAAAGGAACATGTGACTGACCGGTGTTTCTTGTTGCCCAGGTGTTGCCTCTGAGGTTGATTTATCAAAGATTAAATAGCTCTGCATGACTAGTCTAAGTTTTTTGCCTTTTTTCAACCTGTAAAGAGTCCACGGTAAACCAACATGAAGACCAGAGAGCTGTCTATAGGAGAAAATGAAGCCATTTTGAAGCTGAGAAAAGAAGGAAAATCAATCAGAGCCATTGGACAAACATAAGGCATTGCAACCAGAACAATTTGGAATGTCCTGAAAAACATGGAAACTACTGGTGACCTGAGCAACAGACATTGAATAGGTCGACCAAGGAAAACAACAGTAGTTGATGGCAGAAATATTGTGAGGGCTGTAAAGAAAACACCAAAAACATCAGCAAGTGACATCACAAACGACCTCCAGAGTGCTGGGGTGAAGGTATCACAATCCACTGTTAGAAGAAGACTGCAAGAGAATAAATATAGAGGCCATACCACAAGAGGCAAACCACTCATCAGCAGTAAGAATTGGAAGACCAGATTGGAATTTGCAAAGAAGTAAAGAGGTGAGCCAAAAAACTTCTGGAACACAATCTTATTTACTGATGAGACCAAGATTAATCTCTAGCAAAATGATGGGAAGGCCAAGTGCGGAGAATGAAAGGAACTGCTCTTGAGCCGAAGCATACAAGCTCATCTGTGAAGCATGGAGGAGGTAATGTCATTGCTTGGGCGTGCATGGCTGCTTCTGGAACATGCTCATTAATATTTCTTGACAATGTAACTGATGATGGTAGCAGCAGAATTAATTCTTAAGTATACAGAAACATTTTGTCTGCCAATTTACGTAGAAATGCATCCAACCTCATCGGGAGGAGGTTTATCATGCAACAGGACAATGAGCCAAAGCACACGGCCAACAAGAAGAATGAGACAGTGATGTCCATGGGTCGCAGGCTTGAGGCAGTTACTGCAAGCAAGGGTTATGCCACCAAATATTAAAGTTATTTACCTTAAGATTTTTTGTTCCTTTACTTTTGCTCAACTAAAAATGCTGTTGTCTAATAAAAACAGTGATATATCCTTAGTTGTTTAATACATCCAAATGTAAATACCAGCAAATTAAAACTGAAATTCTGGACTCTTCTGGTCTCATACTCATATTTTGATCTTAAACCCAAATGTCTTTAGCGAACAACAAAAACAAAGGAATTGGCCTTGCCGTTCCTTTTCTTTACAACTCGACCGCTGAGTATACTGTAACTGTGATAGGACACAGAGGCAGCAGAGAGTCATGTTTCCCGAAGCTCCGCTAAGCATTGGAAAAAACTACTTAATTCATTGTTCAGATCTACTTTATTTTATTTTATGTCATAATCATAATACTTAACAATATATCGTTTGTTTCCGTCGTCCTCCATCGCTTGATTCAACAATACATTTTGGCACTTTTTATGACTCTTCAAGAGTCCACAAACGCGCCTGCCACCCATGCACCCCTTAACCCCGAGATGCATCCGGACGGACGGTGCGGACAGAGACGGAACAAGAACCAGTCGCCATGGAGGCGAGCTGCGCATGCGTCGGCCACCCGTGCACCCCTGAGCCCAGAAATGTGTCCGGACGGACGGTGCAGACAGAGATGGAACAAGAACCAGACACTCTGATTATAGGAGACTCAACCATCAAGGATACAACCGGTAAGAAGATCAAAACATGCTACTTCCCAGATGTGATGGTTAGTGATACCAACCAGAAACTAGCCACAATCATATTGGAAAACCCAAAAAACTCTAAAACTCTTGTGGAAACTGTGACACATCTAAAGCCATCCACCTGTTGCCTTGATACTATACCTACCAACCTCTTTAAGAATTTTTTCGACTGCCTACCAATAGACATATTGCAGAGAGTTAACAACTCTCTCCAGTCAGGCAATTTCCCAAAAGCTTTGAAAACTGCAGTTATTAAACCCCTTTTGAAAAAGCGGAGCCTAGATGCCTCTATTATTAACAACTGCAGACCAATATCAAATCTACCCTTCATAAGTAAAATCATTGAGAAAGTTGTCCTCCAGCAACTTAATCACTTCCTGGCATCAACTGGTTGCTATGACACCTTCCAATCAGGATTTCGACCCCTGCACAGCACTGAGACCGCCCTCAATAAAGTTGTAAACGACATCCGTCTTAACACAGACTCTGGCAAAACCTCAATACTAATGCTACTAGACCTCAGTGCTGCATTCGACATTGTAGACCATACAATACTTTTGACCAGGTTAGAAAACTAGGTGGGGCTTTCAGGCACAGTCTTAAATTGGCTTTAGGTCCTACCTACAAAATAGGAACTACTTTGTTTCCATTGGCGACTTTGTATCGGAATCAACCAACGTAACATGTGGAGTCCCACAAGGTTCGATCTTAGGACCCTCTTTATTCAACATCTACATGCTCCCACTAGGGCAAATCATGCAAGATAACAATATTAACCATCATTGCTATGCTGATGACACGCAAATCTATGTATCGCTATCACCAAATGACTATCGGCCCATAGATCTGCTGTGCCAGTGCATTGAGCAAGTCAAAGACTGGATGTGCCAAAATTTCCTTCAACTAAATGAGGACAAAACTGAGATAGTTTTATTTGGTACTAAAACGGAAAGGCTTAAGGTAACCCAACACCTTCACTCTCTGTCCCTAAAAACCTCAATCAAAGCCAGAAATCTAGGGGTTATCATGGATTCAGATTTACATTTCGACAGTCACATCAAATCACTTACAAAATCTGCATATTATCACCTTAAAAATGTAGCAAGACTTAGAGGGCTCATGTCAACCGAAGACTTACAAAAACTTGTACATGCCTTTATCACTAGTAAGCTTGATTACTGTAATGGTCTCCTTACAGGTCTCCCAAAAAAAACTCTTAAGGAAACTTCAGCTTGTTCAGAATGCTTCTGCTAGAGTTCTAACAAAGACCAACAAATTTGAACATATTACACCAATTCTTAAATCGTTACATTGGCTTCCTGTAGGTCAGAGAATTGATTTGAAAATCATGTTGCTAACCTATAAATCCCTACATGGATTTAGAGCCAAAATATTTAACTGATATGCTTCCACTACATAAGCCTTCTAGACCACTAAGATCTTCTGAGACCAATCTGTTAGTTATCCCCAGAGTAAACACGAAACATGGGAAAGCAGGATTTAGTTACTATGCAACAAATAGCTTGATTAAACTCCCTGAGGATTTACAACTTGCCCCAACTCTGACCACTTTTTAAACAAGACTGAAGATTTTCATGTTTGCTTTAGCTTTCTGCCAAATCTTAAATACAATGCACTTTAAAAAAAAAAAGGCATTTTTAACTTGACCTTTACTTTCTATTTTTACCAGAGATATACATGATCTGAGAAAGGATAAGGTCGAGAGACCCGAGTTCTGTCTGGGTTGGAGTCCCAGAATCTGGGTTCTCTGGCCCAGAGAAAGGCCCAGAGAAAGGACCAAGTTCCTTTAGGTCGGGTTGGAGTACCATAGAGAATGTTGACCTGATCTTAAACACATTGCAAAATGCTTTTTTAACTTTGCCTTTATTTCCATCTATTTTACTCATTTCTTGCATATGTTTTCTTTTCTATTATTTAATTTTATTTAATTTTATTGTATGACAATGTTTATATATGAAGCACTTTGAGTTTGCCTTGTGTATGAAAAGTGCTATATAAATAAAGTTGCCTTGCCTTGCCTTTTAGTCATGAAATCCTGTAGACATGTGTCCCTCCTCATGTTGAGCAAATGTTCCTAGGGAACCCAGAACCTGTAACAAAATGGTGGCTGGACCACCAAATTAGCCCAATCAATGTTAGATGCCAAAAGATCGGGTTAACTTGAGACAATCATCACCAAACTTTGTGTACTTAGAGAAGCATATGTCAAGTTAATCAGGGTGAACTTCAAAACTTCAAAATTGGACAATAGGGGGCGATACAGCCATCAAATGAAAACTTTAAAGAATCATAACTCCTCAGCCTTTTGACGCACGGTCATGGAAGTTTGTTCGTCCATCACCAGATTCATGCTGAGTCTATTCCAGCGTTGTCAACCTGTGCAAACAAAAAAGGTCTTAATGGTCTTGATCAGGGTCCTCATGGTCTGGGGCTGGGTGAGGCTGCACACCTGTTACACATTGAGTAATCAGTGTGCACAGACCTTCTTTATCTATTTTTTGTGTATGTAAATATCTTGATATACACTGGCTTTCAAGGTGGATGCTATCCTGTCCTTAATGGCAGAAAGGCAGCAGGTCTTCAGGACTCAATGAGACATACAACTGGGAATAATCTGCATTACAGGGGTGTCACGGTTCGGTATGTACCTTGGTTTTGAAGTAACTGTACTGTACAGGACGGTTTGGTCATAGTTAAAGGTCCCAAGGCATGCCAGATGTGGTGTGTTTAACCGCTACAAGCCGTTTTGGAAATCGGCCCCTCATGACATCACAGGTAGGCATGCCATGGGACCTTTAAGGGGAATATTTTAATAAACTGCTTGTTTGTCAACAACGGAGAATGGCCATAGATCAGCAGCAATGAAAACACCAATAAACTTGGTTATGGTATTTCTGAATTCCCAGACAGGGGTTGTTGAAATAGTGTCCTGAGCTGGGTTTGCACAGCTGCTTTTTTTTCAGAGCAACCATGATAGTAACACCTGGATGGTGCCTTTTCAAATGCATGTGCATGTTAAAGTGCTGTACGTAGACACGGAGAGCCCTCTACGTAGCCGGAGAGCCTGTTGGAGACCCTCTCCGTAGCTTATGTGTGCATCCAATATTTTTTAACCATCCGTCTACGCCATAGACCTATTGGTCAATGCAATGGAGGCGGCAGCGGCTGTGATTGGTCCTCTAACAAAATCATTTCCGGAATCACTTCTCCGGTTTGACTTTGCACCTTAATTACTTTGTACATTGTTTACTTTGCACCGCGGTCAACCTCTGTAACCACACCGAAGTGCCTGTACCGTGACGGTTTGGTACAAATACGTGTATGATTATACCCCTAATGATACAGGGGTGAAGGGGCTACAGTTACAAACTAAACCAAAGAGGGCCAAGGACTGAGCTCTGTTGGACACCACATGACATGAGAGCAGTTGAAGAATACAAATGATCAACAGTGAATTTGAACAGGTAGAAAGACTAGCTTTTAGCGGAGTAACAATAGCGGCAGTGGACGACAGGGTGGCAATACAATTCCTAAAATAAACCAAGGATAAAACGACAGCTACATTGTACGTTGAATCGCACCAACACTCGCGCGTGCACCACCAGATGTCACACTGCAAGAGTTCCATTAATTGGCGATATAATGTCATTCATATATAGTAATTCTGTGGAAGGAAACCCTGGCCGGTTGTACAAGGTTTGGATCTTAATTGATATTCTCGACTTTTCTCAACAACTAACTCTGTTCATACTGTTTTTATTTTGTTTGGTTAATTTAGTTGCTCAAATAAATACAATCTCAAGACATAAAGCTGTGCAGTTTCTGTGTGAGTACAATGATTTATGGTGGAATTGGCTGGAATATTGGAAGCAATTGGCGTTTGTGTTTTCCTTGACATTTATACCATCAATTGATGTTCAAAAGGCACAATGATGATGGCAAGTGTATGCAGCATCACCTGGCAGAGTCTGGTTAGTCTCTTGGGCTGGGTGAGGATTCATAAAGAGTAATCAGTGTGCACAGGTTAAACCACTCATCAGCATACAAACTCAGGAAGTTCTCCTAGAAGGCAACATGGAGCACCAGGCCATGTATCATTATCAACATACCTTTACATAAACCGTCTTTCTACACCCGTCCTTTTTCTTGAGGAGTCCAATGAAGGTCACCTAGATGGATTGTGGCAGCCACCTAGGTGGGATTTAGCACAGGCATTGCTACACAGTGTAGCCGCTACACTCCCTTATGATGCAGCTTCTCTCCGGTTGTTAGTTGCATGGGTGAAAGGGTAACGCAGGATCGTCTCCGGGGTTTATCCGGAGTTCACGTGTGAAAGGCCACCTAGAGTACGCCCTTGAGCTGAGATGCAAGGGGGATCATCTGAAATCTCGCCTAGGGCAACAAATGGGTCAGGGCCGGCCCTGCAGTGGCCCATCACTCGTTACTTTATCGAGAACTAACTCAACTAGTTGCAGCGTGGCTGCAAGGGGTCTTCTGGTCAATGACATTGATTTATGACATAATTATGGTTCTGCTGTAGAATTATGTAGCGTCATCCTGTGACGCTTCTGCCAATCGTAAACAAAACCGGTCCGGTCACCCAGATGACAACAGATGGCAGGAGGTTGTGTAAGTTCACGGTAAACGGAAACTTTATTTTATTTATTTAATTGCAGGGGGCAATTTTAGGTAAGGCACGATATAGAATCCGACCAAAGGAAGTCTGATATAGATTTTGAAAAAAAAAAGATGAAATGCATTTGTTTTTAATATATCAGTGGAACAGACCATCCCCCCCCCCCCCCCAGAGCCATGATTTATTATTTTAACACTTTGACTAAGCTTTTGCATCCCTTTTGTTTTGTGATACCATTTCATCGACTTCAATAACAGCCACTTAGGGACTCAATAGTAGTAGCCATAAAACAATTGACATGGTTTCAGCTGACTTTGTTGGATCCCAGTAAGTTACTCATCAATGAAGAAAAGAAGTGTGGATTGCTTCTGTCATAAGTGAACTTGTTGCCTGGAAACCATTGTAATGGAGTTAAGCTAAAAGAGGCACCTGGTAAACAAGCTTTAAATACAGTAATGAGCTTAAAGAGTGTGTGTGTGTGTGTGTGTGTGTGTGTGTGTGTGTGTGTGTGAGTGTGTGTGTGTGTGTGTGTGTGTGTGTGTGTGTGAATGCACGGGTGCTGATGGACTTAGCGTGAGCATCTGTGTGTGTCTTCTATCCGTCTTATCCTGTGAGCTCCCGGCCGAGGGTTCTGCATCGACAAAGCCAGAA
Organism: Pollachius pollachius; assembly: GCF_949987615.1. Taxonomy (NCBI): domain Eukaryota; kingdom Metazoa; phylum Chordata; class Actinopteri; order Gadiformes; family Gadidae; genus Pollachius; species Pollachius pollachius. The sequence goes on along the minus strand of NC_136949.1, from coordinate 15,425,526 downwards.
CATCGGGCAGCCTCTAGAAACCAGCCCGGCTCGCAGGGGCCAACGACAATATACAAAAGGGGCTAAACACCCATTTTTGGGGTCCTCACAAGTCACACTCGGCAGGAGACCGGCCGGTGAGTGAACATTGTTTGTGAAATATTGTGTTGGTCTGTGGAGCTCGGCTGACCTAACTAGATAAGCTAACACGTTTGGGTGATCGGGAGCATAAGCTTTTTCAAGTTTTCCTGTTCTGAGTCATTAGGAAGTGAGAATGGGCAGTTCTCCCTCCAAGGGAAAGCTACTCCCAGGCCCTGAGGCTAAACCGGCTATTCAGGCTGTAGAGGATGTGGAAAAAGCAGAGAAGAAGACATGCTTAAAGACGGACACGCATAGTGAAGAGGTTGAACTACCCCACAGACAAGATGTGCTACTCTCGACACCAGAGGATTCCAAAGAAGAAGATCCACCTCCCTCAGCCGACCCTGATGTTGCGACCGTGGAGACCACAGAGAGTGTTGCAGAGATGGACTCGCCACCACCGGGAGAAATCGTGTGTAAGGAGATTGTAACAGATTCCACGCCGCTGAAGACGGAGAAGAAAAGAAGGCCTAAAGGCGCAGAGAAGAGACCACGGACAGAGAAGCAGAGGAAGGCGTCCTGTGGTATGAAAGTGGACCTGCCTCCGCACATGGTGCGAGCCCACCAGGCGGCCTACGCCTACCTCAACCCCAACATCGCCAAGTTCAACACCCTGCTGGGCCTGCTGGACCAGGCCGCCCAGACACACCTCTCCCTGCAACCCATGATGGGCATCCTGGTGCATCGCTTTGAGGAGATCAACCAGGCCCTGGAGGAGATGGCCGAGGAGGGCGAGCTGATGATGAGGGAACACGGTGACTATATGGCCTGGCCCGCGACCGGTAAGACCGCCGGCCCATACGTCACGCCTGCCGACATGACCCACGTCCCTGACCCACCTCCGGACCTCCTGCAGCAGCTGCTCCAGCACTCCACGGAGCAGATGAAGCTGGTGGGAAGCTCCTTCCAGGCCTTGGGGAACGCCACCCTGGAGGAGGAGGTGGATTACTTCGCCTCCCTCTCCAGGCTGCTGTCAGACAAGCTGCGCACCAAGCGGGCAGCGGAGGGGCGGCTGGTGCAGGTGTTGCTGCACGTGGAGCAGGCGACCGTGAAGGGTTTCCACGGTGACGACATCACCACGACCAGCGAGGACAGCGGCATCGGCGGCGAGAACGAGTCCATGGCAGGGTCGGAGAGGCACCGCTGCCGACACCGTGGCGGCAGCGGCGGCTCGGGGAGCTGTGGGTCTATGGGCAACGTCCGGGCCTTGCTCGACAGTCCGCCCAATCCCTTCCAAAACCACGGGGGCCTTGAAGATGAAGAAATGGAAGAAGAAGAGGAGGAGGAGGAGGAGGAGGAGGAGGAGGAGGAAAATGAAGAGGAGGGGTATGGCAGGCCAGTGAGGAAGAGGTCCAACTCTTCGCCCCCGGATCCCAGCCGACCGCTTGCCAACGTGGCCTCTGAACACCCTCAGCACAGGCGACCCCTGACCGCGGTGAGCTCCACCCAACCAAAACGCCGTGCATCCGCCGGCGGTTCTGAGCCAATCAAGGAGCTTCAACAGAGCCAAAGAGACTTGGACCTGCGGATGAGGAACAGGAGAAGGGGCAGGGGAGACGGTGGACCCACTGAGCCTTACTGTAACACGTCCAGGGGACAGCGACAGCGCTCTCTAAGTGGCTCCGGTGCAGATAGGGGTGCCTTTCAGCTCTCTGATGGACTACCAGTGGCAGGGTACGTCCCCCGTCCCCCAGGACGCAACTCTGTGAGGCGGCTGATCAACACGTTCAGCCAAGGGGTGGACGGGCGGCCGGGTCAGCAACTGGCCAACATCCCGCCTCACATCAAGAGGCCCAGGAGGAGCGGTGCCCTAATTCTGCCAGACATAGGAACTGCAGACAAGATCAGCAATGGCAACAACAACAACAACAGCTGGCCAGACAGCAAGGACGACCTGGACGTGGACAGCCTACCGCCCCCCCCACCAGAGGTTCTGATGGATGACTCCTTCCAGAGCACCGGTCAGAACCCCGGAAGACCCGTCACGTTCCCGAGGACCAGGCTGTCCCAGCGGTTGAGAGCTTCCGGGCAGAATGTCAGCGTGCTTCCAAACCGTGCCACCGTGAGTCAGAATTCAGCCAAATCTACTAAGGCCACCAAACCGGAACCAGAGGAAGACCTGGACGACGACGTGGATCCAGAGAGAGTGACGTCCTCCACTCTGTACCAGCAGGCCCAGAAGATAATCCACCTGCGCAACGTGGCCGGTTCCCCCACCAGGAGGCGCCAGCACCTCCGTCAGCTGGACGCAGTGCCTCCGCGTGGCCACCGCGCAGCAGCCCCCCTGCATGAGACCGGGTTTATTCAGTGCACCCCGCCCGTGACAGCACCGCCAGTCTCCAGGGTACGCCTACCGCCATCGTGTCCCTCTGTGCACCACCGGTACCCCAGCTCCCCCCAGACGGTGGGGTTGTCCCGACCGAGCTCGCCCAGAACGGCGGCCTCATCAAGGCCGAGCTCCCCCAGGACGGTGGTGTCGGCCGCTGACAACAACGACAGCGAGGAGATCGTTCCAATGGTGGCCTTCAGCACCGCCCGCTCCGTCTTCTGTCAGAAGGAGAACCAGAGGGAACGTGATTGGACCCCCTCCTCCAGCTCCACCCTGCCCAGACTCTGGGGAGACCCAGCCAGGGGCCGGCAGGCCGCACGGGGGGAGGCTGGGACAGTCTCCAGACGCACCCAATCAGAACAGAGACCCTGTGTCAATAGCCAATTAGGGATGGACGCTAGAAGGTATGTTGAAGTGAACAAATCGAAACAAAGGGGAATCACTCCTTCATTATCACTATAATTACACCAGATGCCAGCCATACTAAAGTGGTTCATGATGATTGGAGCTAAGAGAATGGTTCATGATAAGATAAGATACACAGACTTACAGGACGTAAAAGATTCAAATCAATATTATATTTTATTATATTCTTATATCTTAATAATGTTATTATTCTAGAACTTCGTAAAATATTCATGAACTTCGAATATATGTAACAACAACAGTTTGATGGTGTATTCTAAATCGTATAACTGCCGAAATAGAAGCATGCGTGCATGGCTTGCCTTGCCTTCAGTATGTTTATAATTCCAGGACCATAGGTCAAGATGGAAAGAGAGAGAGCATCAATACCTGAACAATACTCAAAAAAACCAAATCTCTGAGATTATTTTGTAACCAGTTCCTTTTTATTTGTTGATACGAGATCGGCCCACTATAGACCTAGCCACCACCACCTCCAGCCCCACCACCTCCACAACCACAACAAACTCTACCAGCTTCCAAAAGAAAAGAATGTCCATTGTTTGCTAACATTTCAGAATGTTGCAACATATTCTTTCAATTGTCTTCTTTGTTCCACGTAGGCTATTTAATTCCTCATAATCCGGTTATACGAGACCTTTAACTGATCAAACGTGTTTCACACAGGTCTTCCAACAAACGTACTAGTAACAGTGAGTAACTAAGTAAACAGAAGATCAGCAGCTGTTGGCTATAGTCCTGCCAGTCATTTCTTTATTGATGTAAAGAAATGGTGTTCATGAAGGCTATTGGAGACAGAATGCGCAGTAGAGTTTCGCTTCATGCCAAGGAGGGATATCAGATTATAATCCCAAAACAGATTAACCCTGTTCCCCCACTCACCCTGTAATCCTCTTTCACTAAACCCACTTCCTGTTACCTTGTCTCTCCCGTAGGACCAGCAGTCCTTCGGGGAGCAGAGGAGAGTGCCCTTTGGATTTTGGTGCCTTTTCCTGAGTCTCCTAGAGAGCATACACCTGTATGCACACCCGTACGTGTCTACGCGTGCCTCCGAGTCCGTGCGTATGCCTGCGTGCATGGCTGTATGTGTTTGCGAGTGCGCGTGTTTGTGCTTGCATGTGTGTATGTGTGAGGGAGCGTTCAAAGAGATTATAGATTAACAGTTCTTTGAGGTTAAAGTCCTTTCTCTTCCATTTAAGCCTCCTTCTTGACGCATGTCAGAGAAACACAGAAACCAACGTTTGAATGGGTTAGGGTTAGTGATTATTCACCATGTTTAACACACTAAAGAGACTGGAGAAAGGAATCAAATAACCTCCATTTTATTTGTTATTTGACCCGATATATACAATTTTGTAACCGTATCTCTGGTTCACTTTGTTTATTTGTGTGGTTTTGGGATCATGTTGAAGCCCATCTCAGTTTTTTATCAACCCCTCCGGTTTGGACAAATTAGCTTGAATTGTGTTGGTTTGTTTGTTTGTTAATCGTTTTACTCTCTCACACAATTAAATAAAAACTAAAGAAATAAAATGTGAATCCTACTTAAAATGTCTATGTTAACTTCTGAGATTGTTAGTCCATTTTCAGGAAGTTGAAAGGCGAGAGACATTCGGCCTTATCAAGTATTCTAACAGAACAGGTTCCACAGCAAAATATCTCATTACAACAACATATCCCATGGAATTTAATCAAAGTTGATCTAATCTGAACAATTTTGGAAAGTACCAAGCATTTCTCAAAGCCTAAGTAGGCCTTTAGTGCTAAAAATACACAAAATGTAAACCGCTTTAGAGAACTTATCAGGTCAACTCCCGCCACCTGCATCGATGCTCCCATAATTGCCAGTTATAAAAAACCCTCTTCTCAAGGCAAAACACTTTAAAAAATACATGGTGATGCGAATAATAAGCTTACAATGACAACACACATAATGGTTCAAGAATGTAAACAAAGTCAACATTTTGAGATTCAAATCACAAGAGTGCCCCAACCAAGAATGCATTAAAAAATGTAGTCGTGGATTAAAACGTTAAACAGTAATCCATAAACAGTTAACATAATAATGAGTCTGAGTCGACCACTAGTGGCTAGATTCTGGTTCTTCAGCGCCCTCTGTTGGCCTTTTCAGGGACTTTTGTGTCTGGATAGCCATTAATATCAAGTTAGGGAAAACTAGGATGAATACATATACCGAGCTGGTTCCATAGAATTCTCAACAACAAAAAAATGAGGCCTACACTGCAACAACGTTAAGCAGATATGAAACGTTTTCTATATGCATTGCATTTATGTATGCTGACAAAATATGTAGGCCAAACATATCAAAACCTGTGCTCTCGCATGAACTGTAACACATCGTAGCACGTCGTTCGCATGTCCTTTAGGCCTACATATTTCTCCTCTAGATGGTGACAAAGGAAAAACAAAAGGTTGCAAGTTTCAGGTGGATGAAGATGTAGGGGTGAGAGGAGAACTCCTCGCGGCCAAGGTTATATCTAACGCACACCTTTTAGGTGGGTGCATTAGAGCTACTTGCTACTTGCTCTAAATCCTTTTGACGACCATCTTGTTGAGTTTCCTTAAGTAAAGTTTTGACCTAGCATGGTAGCTTGTTAAAATACCTGGCAAGGTGTAACACATTGTAACGACTATAAGACATGTTCTTTAATTAAGGTTAGCAGATTTTTCTAATGAAAACAGGGAAATGTATAGTTTGACGGTATTCATATCCACGGAATGCCTTTGGACCCTATGCCTACCCTGAATTATATCAGTGTATACCCCGGCTGCAGAATATCCTGGGTTCTCCCTGAATGTGCATTGTATTTTGCAAATATTGTGATTTGTTTGAGATCTTAGGCCAGAGCACACGTCATGAACATCCGAGATATTACCCCTGCGGATCTATTTCTCATCCTACTCACATCTGTGGAATTACAGGACATTCTGGTCAAAGGTGCCCTGTAATTTGTGCACACAGTGAGCCTCCAGAAATGTGGTCTTCGCACACAATTACTGGCAATGTTTCTCTCTAACCTTCATTCACTGGATCTAGGCTACTCAACTACTTTTTGGCTTTAGACTGAATTTTTCTTCATCTTCTGTTTTGTACTTCACTGAGATGTTGCATAATACTCTTTAGGTTGGCTCGTGACAAACAGCTTTCCGGCAAGACTTAAGGTGGAGGTATTTGTTTTTACACAGTGGCTGTTGCAATGACATGACCATGATCCTACAGCTGTATTCCTCTCTATTCTCCCCTGTAGTTTGTTTTATTCGTACTGGCTGATGATAACATTCCAAGTCAGGGTAAAGCTAAGTCTTTGTCTCCTAGGTCGAGGCTCAAGTCTTTTAATTGAATTCCAAGTCAAGTCTCAAGAGTAATAGTGGACACCGATAATTAAAAGTGGAAGCTGATACATTTGCAGAAAAAAATAAGCACATTTGGTTGAATAACTAGATGATGCATTGGGAGGGATGGGATCTAGACCAGGTTCTATGCAGACCTGGTTCCACATTTCTCAAATCAACCTTCTTCACATCAAGGTCCAGCTCATCCCTGCTTACAGGCAAAATAAATCTCTGTAAACTTGTGGTGAGGAAAAAAAAGCAGTGGAACAGTGAGGCTGTGGTCCATCATTTGCACATTCCTGCTAAACCTGAACAGCTGTTCAATTAGGTTTTTTATGGTAAATGTTTCAGTTTCTTTAACTACAGTACCTGCAGGCAACATTAATTATTCTTTGTGTTTTGTGTTTATGTTTCTTTATGTTTATTACTATAGTTGAGCACCAAATACGATTACAAATTCTTTGTACGTGTTAAACTTAGTTAACTTTCACAATAAAGTACATTGTGCTATTGATTCTGAATGATGCATGAGGCCCTTTGTTCAGGGCTGCATCATCCTCTACGTTGGAGATGAATCAGCGGCCAGATGAAAAGGAAATGGTGGGACACGGCTGTCATTTTGAACCCAGTCCAACACATCAAACTCTCCTCTCTCCAGCACTCCCTCACGTTTCCACTGTTCTCTTCCTGCAACAAATTAACTCAACCTCTCGTTGAGTGATTCTTGGTTGGACACAAACAATAAAACAAACAGACCATGATCAAGGGAAATGTTAAGAAACAAGTGATTTCTCTGTAGGGATCCTTTCCATGATGATATAATATAATCAGAGCCTGTCATTGGCAAAAACAAAGATAAAAGTTACGACGTTGGCAATAAAAGAATGTGCTGTCCGCGTTATGAATTCTTGTTACCTTGAATTCACCCAAGCACCACAGCATAATGGACAGGAATGAATTTGTTATTCCATTAATTTAAGGGTGTTCTCAAAGCAAACCTTTCGGGCTCAACCTTTCGGGCTCCTACATTCCAAACGGGCATACTCTTAAAAGAAAAACAAACATGTACCCACATGCATGTTTGTCATTATGTACCTCTCACCTGCTGACATAGGCAACATGAATAGGTAAAATTATTCTAGGTTGGACCAGTTTGTTTGTTTCACCATTGAGACTCACTTAAAGGGCCCCTATTGTTTTACTCATATGGAAGGTTGATTAGTCATCAAGCGCCTCTCTCTACCCTCTAGTGACATCACAAGTGGGATCTTTCACCCAGATATATTATGTATAGATCGGCCTACCAGTTTGTATAGTCCAGGCTGCTCTCGTTGCTTTCTTCCCCTTAATCGCCGCAAGATAATAAACAACCTCAGGTCTTTAGAAAACATGAACTACACCCTTTAAGGCCGTGGAACACCGGCTGGTCGATGTCGGGCCATCCGTGAACGTCTGTGGCCATGTTTTTTGCGATATAGCGGGACATATCGTTTTATCTTGCCCTCTGCTCCCCTGAGGGCAAGATAAAACTCCCTTAATAAGCATGGCATAAATATTGACAATGAACACAACTACCAAGCAATCCAGTCACAGTCACCACAACATGCTGAAACAGATGGCAATATGAATAAAAAGGAGCCGGGAGCACAGACACATGTAGGCATCATCTAATCCAGTGCCCATCAGCAGCAGCAATCTCTGCAAACAAAAGCTGAGGGTACCCCTTGGCAGTGTTGGGAAAGTTCACTTTCTTCGTGAACTAGTTCAAAGTTCAGTTCACAAATTTTAAAATGAACTAGTTCAGTTAAACGTTCATAATTCAAAATTTTGAACTAAGTTCACAGTTCCAAGAAATGAACTAGTTCATAGTTCTTTTTTTCAATATGTTGCTGTGAGCTTTTCATTTTTTCCGGTATTTTGAACATTGAGCCCCCTTTGTGGTTTGTCTAGGATGATATAGAGTGGTTGAATCAAGTATCGTAGCGAAATACAGTTTCTATCGTGTTTTATTGCACATTTAGCGCATTTTGTAAATCCCATTGATTTCTGTTGGAAGACTCATTGCTCGTTGGCGGAAACGGAAAGGGGGGGTGTTCACGTTTGATTGTAGTCTTTTCGCTCTGTTCTAGCCCTACTGATGAGACGGAGAACCGAGCAAAAAGACTACAACCAAACGTGAACAGTCCCCCTTTCCGTTTCCGGCCAACAAGCAATGATTCTAGGAGGTATTCTACTCCGCTGAGCTATGAGCCTGAGAGCTAACGTTATGGATTGTACATATTTATAATTCGAAATTCGTCTGAGCCTTTATACCACAAATACTCTAGGGTCTATAGCATATAACCGCTTTGTCTGATTACAGTTTAATTCATTTTCCACAATTTAACAGCTCTCGTTTTGAAGAATAATCACCGCGCCATTCGTTTCAATGGGAATTGCGCTGGTCTATACTTTCAAAATAAAGTGAACATATTTATAATATGAAATTCGTCCCAGCCTTTATATGACAGATACTATAGGGTCTATAGCATATAACCACCTTTTCTGATTACAGTTTAATGTAACAGTAAGCTGGGAACACCTCAACTGCAAATGAACCGCACGGAGATTACCATGGCAACCGGTCAAACAACACGGCGATCTGCGCGCGCATCCGCCGTGTTGATAGAGAAATAACCCCCCCATTGAACGAAGTTAAACCGAGTGAGCGTGCCGTTCACTGACACCAGAATGAACGAGTTCACAGTAACGTTCATCAGGCAGTAATACAGTACGTTCAGTTCACGTTCGCCCAAAATATGAACGAGTTCATGAACTTTCGTTCAGTGAACGCGTTCAGGCACAACACTGCCCCTTGGTGCCAAACAAAAGAGTAAAAAGGTAGGTTTTCAGCTTTGCTTTGAATACTGCGGCAGTCAGCTTCCCTGATCACAGGTGGCAGTCTATTCCATAGAAAGGGTGCTCGATATAAGAATGCTCTGTTTCCTGCTGATTTCTTCTAAGCATCTGGTACTCAAAGAAGGCCAACTCCCCAACTCCAGAGGGGCATAGAAGGACTTTGAGGAATAATAAGGTCCTTCAGGCAGGGTGAGGCTAATCCGAAGCAGAAGCACCTTTAAATTTGATCTGGCAGTTATTGGGATTAAGTGTAGATAAGCGAGAATAGGAAGAGATAAGAATTTTTTTTCATTCAAGTTAGAAGTCTAGCTGCAGCATTTAGCACAAACTGGAGGCTTTTCGTGGTAGAGTTTGGTAAACCAGAGATAGGTGAATTGCATTAATCCAGTCTAGACAATATATAAAAGCAAGGATATTATAAAACATATTGTAGTTACAATTAGAAGGACAAGAGATCCTATTATTGTTGTAATTGGATTTAGTTTGATTGAACTGGATCGTGCACCTGAAACCCCCCTCGAATGGGCTCACGCAGCATCTTGAAAAACTGGAGGACCAGCTTTTGAAACAGCGTCTCTGCATCTGCTGTGGATAACATTGGTCTGATTTTAGCAATGTTTCTCAGATGAAAGAATGTCGTTCTTCTTTTTACATGTTCAAAAGACGAAGGACACCAACGTTCCTCACATAAGGTTACACAAGATACCTCGATATTTCACATGGGAACTTTGCGGGAAAGCAAAACAGTGCACATTTTCGAATTGTGTTCTGTGTTGCTTTGGGCCAATGACTATCAGCTCCCTGTGTTAACCTGCTATCCAAGTACTTATTGGATATCCATCTTGCAGTCAGGTAAGATTCAACCTTCTTGATCTGGGTGGAGTTCTTTGATTTACTAGGGATGTAGATTTGAGTGTCTGATAGTTACTTCCTACTTCAGGTTCCAGGCCAGGCTTCTTGAGTAGCAATTTTATCACAGCATTCTTAAAACTAGAGGGATCTGTTCTAGTAGACAAGAGAAGCTTCATGACGATGAGCATAGCAGGTCCCACAGTTTGAAAGAGTTATTTGAGAACCTTTGCAGGGAGCAGATCCAGCATAATGTTGTGGGTTTAGATGCCTGTGTTCGTTTTGCAATTCATCCACAGAGATTGTGCTGAGCTGCAGGAAGGTTGCTTCAAGGTGGAAACGTGGTGACGCTTTTGTAGGACGTTCAAAAGAGAGAGTGTATGTAAAGCAACAATTTATTTTCTAATGGTTTTTAACATTGATGACACTGGAGAAGAAAGTGCGTCTGGAAGTAGCAAATGCAGTTTTGTAGAGGAGGAGGCTGTTATGCCATGCAAGATGCAAGACTTCAGGTTAAGTTGGGTGCTGGTCTTTTTGTCATTCACATTTCAATGACCAGCAGAGCAGCAGAGCTGCTGGATGTAGATAAGGCAGTGTTGAAGTCATCAGAGAGACTAGCAACAGAGCCCCTTACAGAGGGGAGCAATTTGATTGGGTAACTCTGTTTATCTTTCAATTTTATCAATTGAATGGGGTATCTGCCAAGGCTGTGGATGCAGAGGTGTTATGACGACAGCTGTAGCCTGGCGGTCGTCGCAGGGGTGGGATACCACCACCTTGAAAGTGAGCAGAACGTGTTCTGATAAAGCTGAGGTGTACGGTGAGACAACGAGGTCTGAGACGTCAACACCACGGGTAAAGACGAGGTCTAGCGTGTGACCATCATTTTAGGTAGGGTGCTGGACGAGACCTCTGTGAAATCACAGCGGGAACCACTCATCACAGAGCTGCATAGCCTTGTCCTTCTCAACCAACGCAGAGTCAGCTGCATTCTGATGGCTGACAAAGGGGCTTCTTTCACTTAACCCTTCACGATCCAACACAAATGTATAGGCCCTTTTGAAGGCTTTATTTCCTCAGAAAATGTTTTGTTTAGATGTCGATATTGAATATTAAAATATTGAATTAATAAAATACAATTTGAATTTCTAGAATATCTTGTCCTTGAGAGACTTTCCAGACAGTATGAACGGAGGAGGTGGGCTTGGTGTAGAGGTTGAGGAGGCTGCAGGTTAATCACCAGAGGAAACCTTTAGCAAGGACGTGGCACAGCGACACTTGAATCTAATTAACTAAATCGTACTGGAATGGGAGAGAGAAAACAGAGGATTAATACATCTTAAAAGGCCAATTACTCAAAGGAATAAGATAGATAGCACTTTATTAATCCCCCGCAGAGGAAATTCTTTAATGAGTGAGGGGTTCATATAAAGAGGACAAACGTTCTGGTCCTCATCGTTACAGCCGAGGCAGAACTTCAAACTTGCTGGTGGTTCAGAGACAAATATTATGTGACATAATGTTTCATTCATCCAAAAGACTATCTTTTTTCATGTACCCAAAATATCTGGCAACATTCTACATCCACATTTCTTTAATTTTTAATTAGCCAGCTAGCTAACCATTGTTTGTTGGTTGAACATCATTTAACAAACTCTTTACAATTATATTTCTTATTACTCTTTATAATTATGCTTCTTATGTGTAGATATATTTAATGCTGCGAAAGACTATGAATTATACTATGTAACTCTAAAATAATTATATGATACTGACTGTCATCGTATTGAGCCAGAGCTGCTGTAATTGATCACATGCCACACGTCAATATGTACCATATGATAAATAATTGATTTGCCATGTTAAATTAGCCCTTTGGTGGCCATTTACTATGGACCCATTCTTAAAGTTATTCAAATTGGTGGTCCAGGACAGTGCTGGTTGAGGGTGTTGGACTCCCAGCTGAAGGTCATGGGGCCATGTCACTCAATATCAGCGGACGTTATTAACCGCTATTGAACTTTATGGCCGTGCTCTTCGTTTAGGCATCTCTGAGCAAGATGTTCTAACCCTACCGGCTCCTTAGTGGTAGTAGTTCAGTGGCTGATGATGCATTTATGACACCAGATGATTCATTGATTGTTAAAATGTTGTTCTCCAAGGGTAAATGATTTATCGTTCTGCTCTATGTAAATGAGTTGAGTTGATTCTGTTTATCATTTCCAGAACATCTCATATTCTCATAGTATCTGCTCCTTGTATTTTTCGTGAAAATTTGAGAAGTTACATGCATGCTTACTTGGATGGGTACTTTTGTTCAGAAGCACACAATGGTTAAACACAAAGTTAAATAATATCTACAAAGTTTACCAGGGTACTGGTGTGTATGCAATCTGTTGGATGCTTCTAGTTTCAAAGCATCTTAATATACAGAGAGTGTACATTCTTAGCCTGGTACACTCATGGTATAGCATCAACTATACAGTATAATATGCACTACAGTACTGCCATGATATTCTGGTATAGTAGTGTAATCGTTATTTCTTGGTCTGGTAGCGTCCATTGTGAACTTGTTGACTCCCCTCTGGTGTTCGTTCCTCTCCTTTCTTCTGAATGAGAACAGAAGAGGAGGAGAGGAAAGACCTCTGGGACATTTGCAGGAGACATTAAGGAGGTTACATTCGGTTCTACCATACATCCTTGGTGTATGGTATGGAGCCATGCAGTAAAGCTAATGTTTTTAGAAGTCTGAGTTGGCCTTTTTACAGGGGTTACTAATGGCAATTTCTCCTTGACCCTTATCTCTCTCGTACGGCGACCATCTGCCTGAGCTTACCGGCGGTTGTTTACGCACTTGGATAAAGCAAGGAGACAACGTTGACGACAACACAGAAATGTGTCCACACTAATTGTTTTCGCCCTCGTGCGTGTACTATGGAGACTAAAGGCTGGTTTATACTCCTCCGTAAAGTCTGTAGACACGGAGAGCCCTCTCCGTCGTCAGAGACCCTCTCCGTAGTTCTACGATGCGCATCCAATAATTTTGAACTCTCCGTCGACGCAACGAAGACGGACGAAGACGGCAAGGGCTGTGATTGGTCCTCTAACAAAATCATTTCCGGAATCACTTTTTTCCGGTTTGACTTTGCACCTTATTTACTTTGTACAATGTTAACTTTGCATTACATTAGGAACCAATAATAAAAAAAAAGATTTGAAAAGCTATGGAAGTTTATTAAACAATATTTACATGGTTAGTGGTCAACATATAATACCGATCAGGCGGCGAATTGCATTTCGTATCCGACATCCCGACGGAGAACTGCGAATGCTCGAGAGGTCTCCGTGATTACGGAGTCGGAGAAGTATACTTTGGCCTTAAAATGAATGACATACCTCGGGATTCTAGAAGAGACTTACTGAGTGCTGTCAACAAAGCACCTAGTCATTAACAAATGGCTCATTGGAAAAATATATATCTACTTCAGCTGAAGAATCTGATCACTGTAGGCCTACTTAACATTTACCTGCATTGTTTAGGTGATACATGTTAGCAATCAGAAGATAAAGTTGAACTATACCCCTGCTCCCCTCCCTATCGGGAAGAGCTCCAGATGGCGACATTTACTCTAGGCATGCTCCTTCTGTCCGCCAGACTCTCCAGAAGCCTGCGTAGCCGAGAGACCAAAAACCTTGAGATGGAGACGGACAGAATATTTCAGAAATTTCAAGCAAATTTATGTTTTTGTAGTTAGTAGGCCTACATGTATAGTGTGTCAAGCAGTACATCCTTAAAGGGCTCCTATTTTTTGCTATTTTGCCTATTTTAACAGGTTTGATGTTGATTATCCATTACAAAATCGACCCTCTAGATACATCACAAGGGAAAGTGTTGACCCAGATCGGTGATGGATGGAGCTAGACTGGTAGGTGGATGCTGAAGGAAGAGGATGACCTCATAAACAGCTAGGGAACTTTGTGGACATCTGAAAAACTAAATCACCCTAGGTTTTGCTGATTCTTACCATTCCAAACAGATGGACGATAAGGGAAATAAACTGTGTTGTTAAACACCTGCATATGAGCTTATGGGTTTATAAGGCTTATGAGGCAATAAAAGGGGCGAACTGTGCAACTGAACAAATGTTTAAAATAGCTTCTGACCACTGTTTGGGTAGTCTTCTATACCTATATATCTTAAACGGAAACCAGAGCCAGTTTGTATGGAAACAGCTGAACAATTCTGTCAACACCGCGTTATTACGAGCGCATGTTCTTTCACGGGTGCGTGCACAGATACATGCGCTTCCGCGTGAGTGCACGGAGGCGCGGAGAGCGTTTCCGACACGACAAGAGACGCAGCGGTGGGCTCCCAAAGTGTGGCGCAAAAAGTTGTTCTCTTCCAATCACAGAAGTATGAAGCAGCGTAAACAAGTGGTCCAGGCGCCATGAGGGTTCATTTGTAATATAATGATGATAAAATAGTGTGAAGAAGACACCTGAGGATGGACCGTCAAAGCGGAAGGATTTGCAGAAACCCCGTCAAAGTATTCGCCTGCACCTCTCTATGTCTCTGATAGCGCTAAAGGCTTTGCACCGAGGGACGAACAGCGTGGACACCAGGGAGGATTAACACATGGTAAGACCCGTCGAGTAGGCTGCAGGGAACTCAGAGGGGTAAAAACCCAGAGACATGACTAGAAGAGCACGGCTTAGTTTACGAGCATCACACTTTTTCATTGTTGATTGAATACCTATTGTTGAGTCAATTCAACACTTTACAACGTCATTATTTTTTATTTATTTTCGTTTAACTTTATCAAACGCTAATGAATAAATCAATATTTTGAATCTGCTAAATGTTTACCATTGACTCGGCCGGTATCAATGTAAAACCACACATAGGCGAAAGTAATCCTTAGACAGATTGGTACAATTAACTATTGATTTTGTGGGAGTGTGTGTGTGCATACACCTCTCTGCGGATCTCATGATAAAAGCCTTTCTTTCTGCTTTTAGTAACACCACCTGCTGATGTCTTCACTGTATTTATTTTCTGAATGGATGAATCTTGTTGAATGCATCAGGCATATGTAAATGATGGCATGCATGCATACATACGTATACATAGATACATTTGTATACATGTATGTAAATATATATATATATATATATATATATATATATATATATATATATATATATATACATCTTTTATAATAGATGCATGTGTTTCTATAACGAGACATCTCCTGTAATTGTCTGCTTCTTGCAGCCAAAGTTGATTTGATTCATATGTTTTATTGTTTCAAAATCCTCCAACCACCCCAGTGCAATTTGAGCATTTTATATGTTTTTATTGCACGCCACGATGCTAAGTGTGAGTGTGTGAGATGCCTTGCATAAATGTTCCATAAATGTTGAAAACAATGGTATAACACGCTTAACTAATGGGTGTGAGACAGGTTTAAACATTGAAATGGTATAAACAGTGAGACAGGTATACTGTGAGACAGATGTGGGAGAGCTATATACAGTGAGACAGCTATAGACAGTGAGACATGTATATAATGTGAGAGAGTTATAAACAGTGAGACAGGTATAAAACGTGACACAGGTCAAGACAGTGAGACAAGTATCGACATTTAGAATCGTTTGACAATGGCTTAAAAAAACATTGTTTCTTCTGTTTTGTGCTTCCATTGTATGTCTTCCCGTTCAGCACCTATCATCCTCCTTACCATCTCTCGAAGGAAGGAGCCCTCTGCTGTGTTCCTTCTCAAGGTTCCTTCCCTCTGGCTCTGGAGAGTGAGACTTTCATTTTCCTTAAGAGGGCTAAGGGTTAGATGGTGTCTAATTGTAGCCCTGTGAAGGACTAATAAAGTTGATTTGACTTGAATAACTGACTCGTCAATACAACAACAAGGCTGAGCTGAAGTGATGAGCTGTGATGAGGAGCCAGGAGGTAAATGCTGCTCCAGGACAACAGGGACATCTGGTTACTGCATTGACCAGCCACCCTCGGGCCACTAGTTCCTCTTTCTAGATGTGGACGGAGTCCAGAGTGTATTTGATCAAACTTACACTCTTGTCCTTGAAGTTGTTGTTGGGGAACAGATTCTCTGGGCTATATTTCAGTTTCAGGCAATTAGCAGAAGGGGATTTGGATTACGGTAATCAATATAGTTGATCAGAATAGGATAAAGTTATACAGCTGATTAGAATAAGATATGGATACAGTTAGTAATAACCTTGATCAGAAGGATACAGTCATCAACTGTATTGATCCGAGGGGGATAAGGCTATCAATATAGTTGACCAGTAGAGGATAAGGTTATAGATATAGTCTACCAGAAGGTGATATTAATAACGTTATCAATATAGTTGATCAGAGGGGCATATGGATAAGGTTATCCATATAGTATATCAGAAGGGTATATTGATAAGTTTATCAATACAGGTGTTCAGAAACGGATATGATATGTTTGCAACAAAGAAACCTTAAAGAAAAAGCGTGTTGTGTTTTTAGAAGAGCCATGTCTGCCCTAAACACACATGGACTCACACTGGGGAGCCGTGGAAGTGAGACAAGCAGAGGCTGAGGCTTTACTGGTGTCATTAAAACCCGGTGTAATCCAACATGAGAAATGGTAGGAAGGAAGTCCGTTCAGGTGGTCTATTGATTTTTGTCGTTGCTGTTGTTTTCCAGCAGCAGATAATGCTGTGTTTAATGTTGTGGTATAGTGAACATTTATTCACTACAGCTGTGAACATTTAACAGGAGGTAAGATACATTTGCTTTATGCCTCTTTGTCTTTGTGTGTCTCTTTATGATTTGCTGTTTTATTCCTCTCTCTCTCTCTCTCTCTCTCTCGCTCCTTCCATTTCTCTCCTGTCTTCATCTCAGCCTCTCTGTTATCAATTAACAAACTGATATTTTCATGTCGATTACTAGTAAGCTAATTAGCAGGTTTAACACCATTAAGTTGCCCGTTAGCGATAGATCAGTTAATTATTCAATACATTAATAATAATTCAATTAAACTATCGTCAGTCAAATCCACAACAGTGTGTATCAGGTGGTGGGGTTGACTGCTGCCCCTTTTTCAACAAGCCTAACAATCTTCTCTTCCTCCTAGTCGACTTAACAACATGACGGACTGGGCCAGCGGATGACATCATATACATCACTGTCCACCCTGGCAGACAATGAGGCGACTAGGTCTGGAAGATCCCAAGTTATAGACTGGGGGATGTCGATTCATGTTAGTATCATCCTTCTTGGCTTCTGACGTGATACATCTATTGTGTTCGTCAATTTGAATCAAGTATGTCTTCAAAGGACCTTTGAACACAGAACAAAATGTTAAAAGGCACAAAAGATCACTCAAAATAATCGTCATATCGCATTTCATTGTTTTACAGAATTGCACTATTTACTGACACATAACGTATTGGTACTCAAAACATCTCTTTTTATATCATATTATGAGGACCCTGCCATTTCTGATCCCTAATAAAGACTTAAAAGAGCAGCCTTGGCCTGCTCTTTTATATATATTTATATATATATATATATATATATATATTGAGTGGACTAAATGCCTAAGCCGCTGGCGTAAATGTTGGTGGAAGGATAGAGGAACTGTGTTCGAGTCCTTTGGATGTGAACTCGGGAGTGGTCAAATTATTTTGCCAGCATCAATGGAAGCCTACCACTGTCAGTTACACTGTTGGACAGGACGTGATCAAATAACCTTCAAGTTCAACTCAATTTAGAGGCCGTGGTTCAAGACCCTGGGGGGCCATCCATTCAGGCCATGGTCATGCAAGTTGTTTTGCTGTCAAGATGTTTTACACTAGCAAATATGTCAACACAGGGGCTAGGTTTGTGAGTAGATGGACTGCTGAACATAAGAACATCAGTGACCTTTCAGTCACTGATGCCTCTACCGAAAGGTAGAGGCTTTGAACTGTTGTTAATGTCATTGTAACAACGTCCACGCTACACGGCACCTTGTTGGTTGCCCCACCCTTTACTGGGCTCCTCCAAATTGAGGCGTTATCCCCAGCCTGCACTATGGAGAGCTCCGCAATGAATAGTGTATCATATTGAAATGAGTAGATTATATATGTATTCTTCTATCTCTTGTGACAGTATTATGTAAATGTATTGTTAAATGGCATCCATTTAAAAGGAAAAATAACCTCAAAAATGATCTTAATGTATCTTTTGAAAAATATGACAGGTTGTTCACATTTCTACCTTTAGCCTTCAGACAAAGCATGAGAACATTGTCTCCATGTGTCAGACAACTTAAGGTATGAGTGGCTTAGAAGGCGTTGAAAGGGCATTTACACCAGACGTAGAGGAGAAAGGCTGATAAGATCAGAGACACCGGTTAGGTCTGCCTTGCCTTTCATCCGCCCCCTCTCTTTACTCACCTCTTCTCTGCTCCAATTCCTCTCCACCTCTTTCCTTTCCTCTCTCCTCTGTTACTCCATCTTTCTACCTCATATTAATGTGGGGATGGGCTGGGGATGTGGGGGGGGGGGCCTACCACACCAGGTCAACACTAATGCCTGGCTCCTTAGAAGTGACAGCTCCTCCTTGCTTAAGAGACCAAAAGTGGCGATAACATAGGACATAATTGGCAATGAGAGGGAGGTGGAAGGGCACCAGGCGAGTGCTTTCCTCCGCTGAAGGGAGGGCATTTGGCTTTGTTTCGTTGGGCTCTGCGGCCTGCGTTTAGTGGCGTCAGCGGACGGCTGTCAGGGCTAACTGCCCGACGTTTGTCTTCATCTCCTCTTCCTTAACTCCTCATCATCCCATTCCCCGGTTCCATTATTATTCTATGTATTATTCAAAAATCCCTTTTTTACTGTTTATTAATTTATCAAACACTCCCATGCATAGTGACCATAGTGAGTTCAGATCCAGCTCATTGAGCAGCGGGTAGGGGTTAGGGGGCATCTTGCTCAAGGATGCTCACAGGACATTGGGGTTTCAACCCAAAACCTTTTGGCTAGGATTTGAACAAGCCAAACTAGAATTTCAAGCTGAACATGTTTGATCGTCCTGTGACAATTTCCACATCCTGTTTGAATCCTGGAGTCTCTCTCTCTGTATCTGTCTCTCTCCCTGCCTCTTTTGGTTTAACTATCTCTTTCTTTCTCTACTTGTCTCCGTCTGTAGTTCTCTCTCTCTCTCTCTCTCTCTCTCTCTCTCTCTCTCTCTCTCTCTCTCTCATTCTCCCTTTCCATCTCTCTCTAATTCTCTCTGTCTCTCTCTCTTTATATTTATTTCTGTCTCTCTGTTTCCGTCCGATATATTTGTTCTCCACGTCGGGGTGGTGGGTTGGGGCCGTGTCCTGAAAGTGAAAGCTTGTCCCTGCCCCCCCCCCCCGGGACTGACAGCTCAGCAAAACCAAGGCCGCACCTTCTCTCTCGCTATCTCTCTCTCTCTCTGTATTTTAATTCAATTATTTAGACTTTTATTATAACCTTCAGTCCTCTATTGGGAATTACCCCCAATAAATAAAGCGGCATATGGTTGTCACAGCTGACAGCTTTTATTGCATCTCTACCTCTTAAAGTCTTCGGGAAAACCATTTTGAAGACATATTAAGAGTTTACCGGCTCACCCCTTAAACGCACATTATTGTGCATGGTCAAGGGCGGTACCATGTTGGGTAAGCTACCTTGTGTATGCTGTTGTTGTGATACCGTTTCAAAAGCAGTCCATTAGTAATAAATCTGAATCATTGAATCATGTTGGGTTGCCGTCCCAATGTCTAATTTCCTCGTCATTGTGATGGTGTCAGCTGGAGGAGTGAAAATGAAGGGGTGAATAGTTCCCATCCGGTCTCCTGCCCTCTGGTAAAGTCATACAGTAGGCCGTGATCCCGTCACACCAGATTTTATGTTTTTATTCAGCCTGTTACGACAGAGGGAAACAGCACCCACCCATGTTAAGTCCTTTTCAACAGGGGCTGCTTATAAAGAGTGCCGGTGGGTGGGGGGAGGGGTAATTATTAAGTTATTTCTCTATTTAATTAAAAGCGTATTGCTGCGGAATGGGCAAGGTCGTTGGCCATTACTGTAATTAACCAGAAATCTAGTCAGTCCACCCCAATTAAACCCAACAATGCCTACATGCATTGAAAAAACTGGAAAAATAAGAAAAATGGGTTTAAACGCCTAGAGACTTGTGCTCAAATAACTTTACCCCTGTTCTTCTTGTGTCACTCCAACCTATTGTTTGATTAATCTGAGCCCTTGAAAATATCTAAAATTGCACTTTCTGGATATGACCTTATGACGATCTGGTCACCTTGACTACGTAAAGTTAAATTTGCATCACCTGAATATTCTTGTCCTATTTAAGATCGGCATATAAGTGATAGATTATTAAAAAATGATCATTAAAATAGATTTATACAATATAAATAAGTTATCAAATGTTAATATTTGATAACATAAAAAAGAAGATCCTGAAGCACCCATTCTTCCCACGCTACTGCACCCCGGGGCTCTAATATTCCGATCAGGGATGTACCACGCGGTAAATATTCATAAACTAATATTAATAAACCAAAGGAGTGGAGGCGGTGTGAAATGCTTCCGGCTTCAGATGTGTGACACTGCGTGGGGAGAACTTTTATGTTTAACCTCTGGTTTGTAACAAAGCTATAGGTTCAGAGACACCTAGAGCAAACAGAGTCAATGTGCATTAGAGAGCAAAATGTTAGGATTCCAGGCATCCTCGATGGTGCTAATAAAATATAGGCTACATATTTAGTATCTTTATACATAACAGATCAAAGTTAGCAATAAAGATGAGTTATAGGGCCCTGTTCCAGTCATGATAATTGTCGACAACTGTCTACCATCTGCATCCTATTCGATCTGCTAGTTACATACACATACGCGAGCATGCACACACACACACGCACGCACGCGCGCGCACACACACACACACACACACACACACACACACACACACACACACACACACACACACAGTGTCATAAAGCATAAGGTATCTGCTTGATTTTGTAGATTTTCTTTTCACATTCATCGTAAATAAATAAGTCACAGAGAAGTAAAAAAACTAAATATACTAAATTCTAAACAGAATATCGTCCACATAAGAAACCCTCTTGAAGACAGGAAGCTCTGAGGCTGAGAGCACTGAAGTACTGATGCTCACTGATGACTTATCTGGGACTTAACAAAGTTTCTTATTTCCTGTCTTTACAAACCTGTGAAAAGCAAGGACCGAGTCCCAATAGCAGAACAGAAGCCTCGTCATGCAACGACTTAGATAGAATTAATAGTGGCTAATAGATTCCCACTTGAAAGATTCTGGGTTGGCTCCCCCATGTCCCCAGTGTGCCTGTGGGCATCTAGACGATCTGCTCATTAATGACGTCTTAAAAAATATGTTCAGTGCGAGTAGCAGAGAAGCATGATGTAAACGACAGTAAGACATTTATTATTCGTTTTTTAATTTATGAATAATTACAACGATATAGTATTCACTAAAGATGATTATGACGAAATATATAGAAAAATTATGTATATATTGCAGAGATGATTAGCCTACTTTTTCCTTCTCCTGATTTTGTTAACTCTACCGCCTCCAAGTGACTGACTGATATAATTTTATCGTCACTGTTGAACATTCCAGTCATAATATAATGCGTTGCAGGGGAACAAAAGCAACGTCATTTTGTATTTGAATTAACCATCTCAAGGCACTTCTAGAAGCAGTTAGGAAGGTTGTAGAGTCTGAATGTCTTCTAATCAGTCACTTTGACTGTCTGTCCCTTGACTGAAAGTCCTGGCAAATTGAAGCTATTGACAGGCATGTTTGCTCTGGCCAGAACGGTTCTGCATGATGGAGCTTGTTTTCTTCCTTTTTCTCCATGTAAGTAATGTGTAATGGATCAAAGCTAACCAAAACCACAACATGACCCCAGCATAATGTTTGTAGCCTACAAATAATACCTCAGGGGTGCCTTCAAGAAAAACATAACTAATTGGAAGTTGATAAGGGAGCACACACAAAAAAACTGCAGAGATTACTAAGTTATTTCCCCTAGGCTTTAATTGATCTGTAAGACTATTACTGAATGATTGTAATATTTAATTATAGGCTTTATCTGCAACAGTAGAGCCTGTGCATATTACCATTTTGAAAAATATGGTATGGAGGGGTTCGAAACTTTTTCATCACTTTAGGAGGTACCTTTTGCCTGGGACGCATCCAAACACCGATCCATCTAAAAGTCCTAACCCCATCCCTTCAGGCCTCCCTCCAAAGCCTCTCCCCCAGAACACCTGCCTCTCTTTATCAGTAGGTCTGCTGTGGAAGAGTCAGTTTAGCACAATGAGTGAACAGGCACAGCGTGAGCAGGCAGATGGGCGGGCAGGTAGACAGACAGGTAAGCCATCCAATCATTTCCTTTCGGGCCGAAGGAAATGATTAAACAGGCTTATTACAGGCCTGTCTGAACAACACACCGGGGGCGGAGTGGGGGTCTACAACGTTTTTTGGGGATCAACGATGTACCTTTTTCCCCCGTTCTATCCGTTTTCTATACCTTTTTTGGTCATATTATCGATTCATTGATTGCTGTTGGGATGTAAAGAGAATTTCCAGAAATATGACAAAATATTCTTCTAAACTAAATTGCCTAACCCTAACTTTAATTTAGAGTTACATTAATGACATAATGAACATTGTATCCATGTAATGCTCATCAATGACGTTACCACTTTTCAGTCTTCAAATGTGCTCAGGATCAATTCAAACTGATGAGGCGTGTTTCTTAACTGGGGTCAGACCCAGCGAGCTGTTGATGGGCGGCGGCCCACAGGTTGAACCCCACGGCTCACGCGTCTGACCCTCTTCCTGACAGACTGAGCACTGAGCCTCCCGAGCCATGGAGATGGCGATGGTGGAGTACCTGGCGGACCCCACAGGCACCGCCATGTTTATCCTCCTCCAGAACACCTCCTCCAACACCACGGCCCCGCCCACCTCCACCCAACACCAGCTGCTCCAGCTCAGCGACACCACGGGCCCGGCGGCGTTCGCCTTGGCCTTCCTGTCCCCGCTCGCCCTCGCCACGGCCGTCCTCAACGGCGGCGTCATGGCCGCCATCTGCAGCACCAAGAAGCTGCACCTGCCCGCCAACTACCTCATCTGCTCGCTGGCCTTCACCGACTTCCTGGTGGCGGTGCTGGTGATGCCGCCGGCGGCGCTGTATGTGGCGTCGGGCGCCTGGCGGCTGGGCGGCGCGGCGTGCGAGGCCTGGCTCAGCGTGGACATGACCTGCTGCACCTGCTCCATCCTGCACCTCTGCGCCATCGCCCTGGACCGCTACTGGGCCGTCACCAAGGCGACCGCCGAGTACGCCCGCAGGAAGTCGGCCCGCCGCGTGGCCCTCATGATCGCGGCTGCGTGGCTCATCTCCGTCTTCATCTCCCTGCCGCCGCTGTTCTGGAGACGCGGGAGCGGGCGTGCCGCGGTCGCCGTGGACGACGGCGGAGACGAGGGGCAGTGTGTGATCAGGCACGACCACGTGGGCTACACGGTGTACTCCACGCTGGGGGCGTTCTATGTGCCCATGGCGGTCATCCTGATCCTGTACCGGAGCATCTACCGCGCGGCAAGGACGCTGTACCAGAAGAGGGGCTCCTCCTCCCGGAATCTCCGGAACCTGGGGAGCCAGAGCTCCATGGACCGCTGCCGGGGGCAACAACCGCCACAGCCACAGCCGCTGCGGGCATTCTGCGTGTCGGACGCTGGGCTGACGACCGTTGACACCCTGAGGGCCGGGGTGCGCTCCGTCTCGGACGGGGCGCTTACGGAGGGGCGGAGCCAACAGGGTGGCGTTTCGCGGCGGGAGAGGAAGGCGGCAGGGATCCTGGGTCTGATCCTGGGGGCCTTCGTCCTCTGCTGGCTGCCGTTCTTCCTGAAGGAGCTGCTGGTGGGGCTGAGGCTTGCACAGCCCTCCCCGCGAGTTTCTGACGTCCTGGCCTGGCTTGGCTACGCCAACTCCCTGGTCAACCCCCTGCTCTACACCAGCTTCAACGACGACTACAAGCGGGCCTTCAGAAAACTGCTCAGGAGGAAGGCCCACGCCTAAACTAAACTAAACTAAACTAAACTGAATACACTGGGGATTCTGTGTTATAACATAACTATAAAGACAAATCAAGTCAGTTGTGTTAACCTTTTATAGCCCTTAATAACAGTGACAGTGACTGCTTCAAAATCCCAATACACGACAACCCCTTACCCGTAGCGCTCCGAAGGACAGAAAACACCTCCTCATACCCAGAGGGATGAAACCTTGAGAAGGAACACTGAAAAATAAAATGTAAAACATCAATAAATTAAAGTCTCTCTGGTCTTCTTTTTTTATATTTTTTTCTTTATTCTGTCAAATTAATTGATTGTGTACCATATTATAGTACACAGAAGAGCCTGTTCGAATTGTACGGCTTTATTTGAAGCGTGACACAGAGAGACAAATTATTTGATTAATAAATTATATTTTGTACCCCTTTATCAACTTTTTTCCTTGGAACTTATATCACATACTTATATCATTTAGCATCATTATTGATAATGTATTGTACTAGGAACTAATATTATACTGTTACAATGAATTAACACTCTAGGGGACCTAAGCCTAGTATTTAAAATAGAAGAAGCTCAGTATTTTTCTGGTCAGCAACAATTAACTCAACAATTAAAAGTAATTTCGTAAGCTACATCGTAATTGTTTTGTTTTCTAGGAATAAAAATATATGCATTGGTTGTAAGGCAAGCTCTTCCAGAAGGGGGCATCTTCCCATCCTTTGCTGCGACCACTGCGTATTGTGTGACGCGCAGTGGGACGCGCCGGACTCGGGTGTGAAGATGGCGGACGAGGAGGAGATAGACCCGGAGCGCAGTAGCAGTAGTATAACAAACAGTATCGATACAACGATCGGGACCCTCAAACGACGTTTTCAAGAGCTGTACGACGTGGTCTTCAAAGACAGTACGGACTCCCCTGTTGAGGCGTCTTCTCAGTACTGCCAGGACTTCTGTCGGGTATGTTTCATTCTGTACAGCTGGTTAATCCTGGGAGATGCGTGGATCAGGGTGATGGTGCCGCACCAGCGGGCGGGGTTAAGGCTTGTAACGCGTTGTTTTGGGTGAGCGAGAGGTATATCCATGGTATTTTACATTTTGCTCCTGTAGTATTTCATATTTAACAACTATATCAACGGATTTGGCAATATAGATATTTATGTTCCATGCTATTGTTGGGTTGAATATTATGTAAAGGCGTGAAGACGGGAGAAGCCTCTCTCTCCACCCTACAGGGGGACGCCGACGAAAAACAAACGTACCCGACCTCTCCGTAAGGGTATGATTGTTTGCTACTAGCATGGGCTAGCAGACACTCCTGCATGTTTACTGAAATATGACGGGTTTCACTCGTTTGTTGTTGAATGACCAGTGTGTAAAGGACTGACCGGCTATTACAATGTTTAATAGAGCTGCTTAATACTGTTTCCGACTGGACGGAGACCTTATTATGATTATAATGTTATCTGTCTGTCTATTAGCTCAGCAACCCGACCTGATAGCTTTATGGTGCAGGCTATTATTCCGAGTTATTATTTTAATTAATATTTCTGAATCTACCTATTTTACAAGGTCAACAATCTAATACGTTTGTGTCGTTTTATTGTCTATCTCTACGGGGTGTGTGAGAGAGAACAGGACATACCTTTTGGTTTTGTGGAATTACAGGACGAACCTCCCATCAGCATTGAAGACAATGATAAACCTATTTTTATTTTTTTTATTATACAATTATTTTATTTTTTTGAATGAACACGATATTGACTAATATGTGTTCACATAAATGGTATGTGTTAACAAACGCTTTTTGTTAATGATGTTATTGCTTTTAATTTTCGTTTTATCAAAATGCCACTCAATTATTTTTGTGGGATCTAGCGGAATGGTCTCGGCAGAAATGGAATATAATATCCATAACTATGTTCTAATTAGTGTATAATCCCGTGAAATTAAGAAACGCATTTTCGTTTCCTCAGAATGAGCCTTTTAATATCTACACAGGGAGAGGGTCCACTTCCATTGACTTGAAAATATCTGATTGCAGGGAAAGACACGCACCATTTTAGTACTATTTCAGGGACAGAGGAATCCAAAATGAGCCTTTTCCTTGACTGATTAATAGCCATTATTTAGGATCTTCTATTAGGGATGTGCTCTCTGTTCACACACGTTTTATTTTAAATTGGACATGTTTTAATTGTTACTTCATTTACTTGCATCTGCCAAAGGGTATTTAAAAATCTTACACACTGCACCTTTTAAGGAAGTACCTCGATGGTAACATATTAACTTTATAATGGCGAGTACAAATAACCTATGTGGCCTTTTTGTTGATTGGTCAATACTCTTATCTCTGTTGTGGATTTACAATTACAATGTAACTCATTTAAGAAGCTTTGCTGTGGCCTCTATCTGGAAATCATGAGAAGTGAATGAACACAGGGACCGGCGTGGTTTTGAAAGGGTGTCTCTGTAACTGCTGGTAAACTCACCACGAGAAATATCTTGTTCAGCTTCTTATAGCAGGTGTATGGTTGAAAAAAGATATCCAAATATCTCCATAGCGTCTTTACTTAATTGAATCAGAACAATGACTGTCTAGAATCTATTTTTAATTGAGTCATTTAGCAACCATTTTTATCCAAAGTGACATACAGAGAGTTTTTCCAGATATGGGTCATTTTGGAGCAGGTTTGGGTTAGGCACTGAAATCAAAGACAGGTCATTAAGGAGTAGGTAGGGGTTAGACAGTGAATGCAGGGACAGGTCATCAAGGAGTAGGTAGGGGTAAGACATTGGATACAGCGACAAGTAATCTTAGAACTGGTGCGGGTTAGATACAGACACAGGGTAGGGATTAGAGCATCTTGTTGAAGGGTGCATACAGGTTTGACTGCGGAAATAGGTTTCAAATCCAACACTTTTGGCTGGGAATCCACACCCTAACCACTAGACTATCACGCCTCTGTATGCTCTTTTTATTGAACGATAAAAGGCAATACAAGCTGGAATTGATTATGGTTTGTTTGGATGCTGTCAAATTTAAGATTTCCGTTGAACAAACACACTTCTGTTATTCTGCAGCCCTAATTAGGCACTTGTAGTCGGGCCATCTCACACTTGTTCCTCTAGAGCTGTCCCCTGAGGCTCGTGTTAGTCCCGTGTCGTCGGGGGAGAACCATTGAGGTGTCGGTTCTCTGAGGAAACATAGTCTGTGTGTTTTGAGCAGCACAACAGAAGCTCTCTTTAGCAACTGTTAATGATACAAAATTGCAATAGACTAGCTTAACAAACTCCTCTTATAGATCACCATTCACTGTGAAGCAACCAAGCAGTGATTTAAATACAACACCATGAAATACACATGAACAAGAAGGACATGTTAGTGTAGTGGTCCCTAGTTTGATTCCCAATGTCTGACTGAAGGCTACTGCAAGCATCCTTGAGGTAGATGCCTAATCCGTAATACCTGCTCCTTAAGGACATGTATCTAAGGTCACACATTGTCACATTTGGTTGAAAGTGCCTCAAATTAAAATGGAAGAAATTGTAACATTAACCATAATAGATCAAAAAACGAAACAAACGAAAAATTTAAGCATTTTACTTTTAAAAGTCAAGCAACAGGAAGTGAGACCAACACATATTAAGTGCGAGTGTGTGCTCTTCTACACTCTACTACTCTGTTCTGGTAGAGCTGCTTCTTTAGCTTTGTTTGGATCAGTCACTGCAGTTCCGCATATTGCCTGTAGGGGGTTCAAACATGTGATAAGAACTGTGGGCTGGGAATATTTGTTTTGGATTATTGACGCACAGATTTACCTGTGGGTCAACATTTGAATGGCAAACAGAAAATGCATATCTTTGACTAAATGGTCGGTTTACATCAATTCATCCTGACAATTCATAAGCTGAAATGCCTGAAATGGGCAGGATACTGAGTTAAATCCCCAATGGCCACAGAGCAACATGTAGGCATCCTTTTAGCAAAATGACTCCATTCCTCTACCTGGTGCTTGATGACATTTGTCTGGGTTCATTGCCTAACCCTTAACTGCTCCTTTATGACCTGTATGGAAATTCACTGCAAGTCAATTTGGATAAAACTGTCAAACTGTAGAAAACAGCCAGCCATTTGATCCTTTTCCCCGTTCTTACTCTTGCTGTTGCAATGGCGACATCCCCCTTGGGATTTGGGATTCATCCTACGACTCTTCTGGTTCTCCTCCCCCCAGACGTTGGTGGAGTATGCCGGCTGCTGGAAGGTGGAGCAGGACCCGGTGCCGCTGGTGGAGGTGTACACGGCCGCCCTGCTGGCCTACAGCCAGGCCTCGGCCGCCCTCTCCCCTCAGTGTGACAGCGTCTCTCTGGTCCTGGAGCGGCTGGCCCTGTGAGTACCGCACCCCGGGGGGGAAGGGCCTCAGCTCTCGTTAGGATCGCAGGGTTAGGCCGGGAGCCCGCGGGCACATAGAAGACAGGGTCATGGGGCTGCAAGTGTGTGTCTTCTCACTTGACACGTATTACACAAGTATAACCATACATTATTCTTTGGTATTCAATTTTAGTGGCGTGGTTTGTGACTGGTGCGTCGGTGCTATGCTCTACACACTATTATCTTTATTTAATCATTTACTCTATAAATAACAGAAATTGCCGTCACAAGAGTTCAAAGTCTGGTCTTAAATGTGAAAAACAAAACTATTCCTTTTATAATGATCCATGAACCAAATATTTGATTTTAACTGCAACCAGATAATATGATTGATATTAATATATAACCATGCCTCAATGATCGGTGTAAATCAAATATCAGTATTTATAATGTTTAATTATAAACATAAATTATAATTATTTGATGTTTAATTTTGCAGGAGCTTCATTGAGCTGCTGTTGTCCCTAAGGGAGGAGCTTCCTGCCAGCTTCTGGGAGGAAGTGAGGTTTTCAGTCCAGGTAACCCACAGGTCATTGCATCCTGCAGCTGTCCTCTCTTAACTCATAAACTGGGCCGTTGTGTGTCGTGATGTTAGCATTGAGCTTGATTTTTGCACTTGTTTTGACTTTGTTAGCATAGTTTCTTTAATGATTAGCCTGATGTTAGTGCTTGATATAACCTTATACCATGCTATTTGCAACTGGCTCCATGTTAGCCCTCGGTGTAGAGGGATGGCTTTACCACATGTTAGCCTTCAGAACTCAGTATTTATCCTGATGTACCTGACATTGATATATACTGTAGTTTCTCTTTCTTCTGAAAAATGTACTTATTGTAAGTGACTTTGGGTAAAAGTGTCTGCTAAATGCCCCAAATGTCAACAACGTTATCGTTGAACTTAACCAAGCGTCTGTTTGTGTGTGCAGAGGGCCCACTCGCGGCTCCAGGAGAGCGGTATTCCCCAGCTGAGCCTGCTGTACTCCCTGACCCAGCAGAAGGGTGTGTGGGCCAGCCCGGTACTGCAGGGCGTTCTCTCCCAGGAGACCCAGCCGAAGGAACAAGGTGAGCCTATTGTTCCTCTCCATACCCTACCTGCTCCTTTATTACTTATTATGTCTGAATGTTGACACAAGATATTTGCAACACGGCCCTGTCGGAACATTTAATTGGCTACGAGACGGAGACGGAGTCAAGTCCTCACTTCGTTCGGCCCTGCGGTCGACGTGCATCATTGGATGACTTACTGAGCTAAATATCAGACTTTCTTCATCTACCATACCATTTACCATACCATTTATAATGACTTACAAGTGATGCTGAGAACAATCAAACAAGTAGTAAAGGAACCCATAGCTAAAGGAACCCATACATGAGGATACTACAATATGTATTTTTTATTGTGTCATTATTTTCTGCGGAAATAAAAAATCTCATTTACACCAAGTGCTTTCTTGGTGATCAAAAAGCACTTGGTGGCCTCTCAACAAAATGTGTATCATTTCAACTCCAGAGCTAAAGTTACACAAATCGGTCAGTCTGTGTGATTGTGTTGAAGACTCATCCAGTCCCCCCCTCTTCCTTCTTCTACGCGTCTTCAGTGGATGAGTTCCTGGAGCTGGAGGGCCCGGTGCTGCTGGAGATGAGGCTGAAGCAGCTGATGAAGGATGAGGGCCGTCTGAAGGGGGCGGAGGTGCTGGCCAAGGCCTGCGCGGAGCACCCGGCCTTCGAGGGCAGGGGGCACTTTAAACAAACGCACCTCATCTGCCTGTGCTCCACTGCAGAGCACCACCAGCTCATGGCGGAGGCAGGTTCACATCCTCTAATGATAGCCTTGGCTGAGATTTAGTTACCTGTTAGTGTCCATGTCCATTCAACCTTATTGACTCTGCTGAGGAGTTTCTTTGAGGAAGCGTTTGAGGACATGGACTCTTTGTTTACATGTCCATAAGAATCTCGGTTGCCAGGCTATCTCAACAGTTGAACAGTCTACATAATGAAAATGGAAACCAATGACTGGTGACTTAACCAGGATTTTGTTTTTAGAACAAAGACCGTCAGTTTTAATTCTACAGTTCCTAATTTTCATTGACGAAATAAGGAAGGTATCAGTTATTCTAAAGCAACAATAGGCTTTACCATAATTTCATCCAGCATCCACCCTATTGATTTAAAAAGGATATGACCTTTAGACCTAGGAAGCAACTTCTTGCAAATCAAGGTTCCTTAATAGAAATTACCACAGGAATTAACAGTCAAGTTCCCTGTGCTAACGACGCACCGGTGCTGTGCTGGTTTTGTTCCCAGCTGTCTAAGGTGGACTGTCGGGATGCGCTGGAGATGATCTGTAACCTGGAGTCGGACGGTGACGAAAGGGTAGCATTTAGCCTCTGCTCCGCCTTCCTCACCCATCAGCTCCTCCAAGCAGACACCTACTGCGCCTGGTAAGAACCTCCTCTGCTACTGCCTCCGCATAGCAAATGTAGTTGCTCCCGAGATTTTAGCGTTTTGCGTTTTTTGTATAATTCTTAGCTCTACACACATTGTTCTAACCCAATAAACCTCTGCCTGTTATATCAATGTCCCAGTGAAAGTATGGGCATCACATCACACAAGTGTTTGCTGCTGGCTACGACTCATTAGGCAGTGTATTTTGTATATAGACAAACATACTTTTGTTTAAGCCGCTAAACAGAAAAATAGGATACAGAAAGGTATCTTCACCTGTCTATCACATATGTCTAGCTCATATGCTCTAATATGAAATCAGGTGACCCCAACTGGGGCCCGAACCCAAGATTTGGAAACACTGGGAAGACCCTATTAAATTACATTAGCTTTTCTATCCAATGCTTGCTACTAAAAGTACGTCTGTTGATACTAATTCTCTATTTACCAATGTACTATTGACTAATTTAGCAGATGCTTATGCAAAACTGGCTACTTAATAGCTAATCCTGAGAGGAAGTGCTTAGGGCATCCTGCTCAAAGATGTCTACAGGTACAGGTACACTCACTGTGGAAATTCGGGTTCAACCAAGTACTTTTCGACTTGGGGTCCAACACACAGACCACTAGTGCTAGGTAAAAATATCGATTCATCAATGCACTGCAATTTATTTGACCTCGATTCAATTTAGATTCAGATTTTCTTTTTAAATCGATTATTTCCCCCAAAAAAAAGCATACCCAGTCATTATAATCTAGAAGCGAGTATGCCTAAATGTACATGCCCTTTTACATTAGTCCATGTTATGATTATTACTTTTATGCTGCAAGTTTAGCTCAGGAACAATACTATACAATGGTGTATTCCCTTTTTGCTAGTTAAAGCACAATGAAATGGTTAATTCATTTTGAAATGGTTAATTCTAAATAATATTTAGGTATTTTTGTCATCTGCACGTATTATTGAATCGATATCGAAGCAATTGGATCAATATCGAATCGACATCGAATCAAGACCTAAAGAATCAAATTGAATTGAATTGTGAGGTACCTGGCGATACCCCGCCCTACAGACCACCACACCACCCGGCCTCCTCATTGAGAAGGGTTTCGCTGTCTGAAGTGTTTTTGTCTCCACCAGGGAGCTCACCTTGTTCTGGAGCAAGTTGCTGAAGAGGATGGAGTCCTCTGAGAAGGACTTCCTGGAAAGATGCCGCAAGATGTCCATGCTCTCCCAAACAGTGTTCCACATCCTATTCCTCATCAAAGTGGTCCAATCCGAGGTCAGCATTCGTTTATGTGTGTGGATCAAAAGGGAGAGTGATGATGCTCTCTGGTGGCGATTTACTAAAGTGCGGCCTGAAATGGTCTCCATCTTTAGTAATAATGATGTAAACCAGTGGTTTTCAAACTGTCAGGCGCACCTCCCCTGGGGGGCGCCAGAGTTCTTCAGTGGGGGCGCGACGTGAGAACAGAAACAGAAAAAACACAAAGACGAAGCCGCGCTGTGTTCGGAATCGTTCCCTATTCACTCACTCACTATTCCCTATATAGTGTTCATGATATAGTGCACTATATAGGGAACGAACAAACGAGAATTTGGACACTACGCTGAACATTTCTAAACGTCATTTGCGTCAGTTAATGCTCCGGGTATTTGTCTGACGCAGACAGATGTGCCCACATCATGTAAACAAACCGGGCGCTCACGAGGAAAGCTGGAGGTTGTATTGATGTTGAATGTTACATTTCCTTGATCAAGGTTTTTTTCATTGATTTTGAATGTTACATTTTCTATGTTAAATCCCAAATAAATTGTTGACATTTCTAAACGAAAGCCGGAACCTCCATCATTAAATGTATTCGTTTTCGTTATTATTCAGCTTCTTCTTCTCCTCCGGAAAAACACGACCGCATTGCATTGTGGTATATGGGAGTAAGATGTAGGGAACATCGTATGTTCACCCAAATTTTGGGTATTTTAAGTCCACTTTATAGTGCGTGAAATTTACCACTGAGAATTCAAACACCACTACAAAATGGCGAGCACCCTATATAGTGCACTATATCCGTGATAGGGAACGATTTCGAACACAGCTATGCAAACTCATTGCTCCCACTAAAGTTGAGGTAAGCTAAAAAGGAGGCAAAACTGGCAGTTTACAGATTAAGATGTTAAAATGTGTTAAGAAATGTGTTTAAAAACACACAAAGATGTTTAGAATGTTTCAAAAATATGTTTAAAATGTTTAAATAAAACATGATCAGAGATGTTTAAAATGTGTAAAATATGATCAGAGATGTTTTAAATATGATCAGAGATGTTTAAAATGTGTATAATAATTAAAAGATCTTTCAAAACACAGGGATTTAGAAAAAAAAATTGGAGGGGGTGGGGCTCAGCTGATATTTGTTCTCTGAGGGGGGGCTCACTCTCTCATACTTTGAAAACCCCTGATGTAAATAACAATGTTTTATGATCAATACTTTTAATTCGTTTTTCTGATTTAATGGACGTTCTGTAAAAAAAAATCCTTGTTTGCACCAATATTTGCGGTTATAAATTAATAGTTAAAATTAAGTGTTTACAATATCTTTTAAAGCACATTTTTATGTAAAATGTGTTGGCTTTGCTTTGTGAAAAGTTTGTCATTTTGGCTGGGCTTTTAGTGAAAGGAACTGTAATATTCTGTTATTTACGAAATATCTTGGCAATTGAACTGACACTAGTATCTTCTATCTCGTAGATGGACAGCGCTGGACTGCCGACCTGCATTGAAATGTGCATCATGGCTCTGCAGTTGAAGTCGAGTGACGGAAACTCCAAGGCCACCATCTGCAAAACCCTTTCCTGTTTGCTTTCCAACGACCTGGAGGTGAAGCGCGCCTGCCAGCTCACCGAGTTCCTCCTGGAGCCCACCGTGGACGCCTACTACGCCGTGGAGAGCTTGTACAACGAGCCCGACCAGAAGCTCGAGGAGGAGAACATGCCCGTTCCCAACTCCTTGCGCTGTGAGCTCCTACTGGTCTTCAAGACCCAGTGGCCCTTCGACCCAGAGTTCTGGGACTGGCGAGCCCTGAAGCGACAGTGCCTGGCCCTGATGGGCGAGGAGGCCTCCATCGTGTCCTCCATCGACCTGCTCAACGACAACGAGGACCCAGAGGGTCCCGATGAGGGGGTTGGGCAAGAGCACCGAGGTCAGGAGGACCGCCGAGACCTCACCACCTGCTTTGTGGACACCACCAATGAGCTGGACGAAATCACGGACCGGCGGCAGAAAAACAGAGAAATTAAAAAGCTGAGGCAGAAGGGCTTCGTGTCTGCCAGGTTCCGGAACTTTCAGGCATACATGCAGTACTGCGTGCTGTGCGATAAGGAGTTTCTGGGCCACCGGATAGTGCGTCATGCACAGACTCATTTTAAAGCTGGCGTCTACAGCTGCCCGATATGTGCTGAAACGTTTACCTCAAAAGACACTTTGGTTCCCCATGTGGCTTCACATGTAAAGCAGTCTTCTAAGGAGAGGCTAACTGCGATGAAAAACAACAAACAATTGGCTAATCCTAGAACGGCAGCCCCAGTGATAGCAGCATTAAAAGCCAAGTCTGAAAATTACCTTCACACAAATGGAGATTCGCAAGGACCAAGCGGAGGAGCATCACACACCGCCAGGACCGATGTCTCTGGATTTCAGCTGAAAAGCCATGAAGAAAATGTCTGCCCTGTGTCAAGCTGCAAAAAGAGCTTCAAGTTTCTAAAAAATCTGTTTGCTCATGTAAAGGCCCATGGGGACAATGAGGAGGCCAAGCGTTACCTTGAGATGCAGAGCAACAAGGTCGTTTGCCAGTACTGCCTCCGGCAGTTTGTCAACGTCGCCCACCTCAACGACCACTTGCAGGTGCATTGTGGCGTCGACCCCTACATTTGCATCCAGTTGAACTGCAAAGCTAGTTTTCAGTCCAACCCTGAACTCCTCGTTCACAGGAAAAGCCACGTTGTGTTCAAGGCAAGATGCATGTTTCCGAACTGTGGAAAAATCTTCAACGAAGCCTTTAAGCTCTATGACCACGAGGCCCAGCACTATAAAACCTTCACGTGTAAAGTCCCAGACTGTCGAAAATTATTCCATTCTCAAAACCAGTTAGAGCTACACCAGGAAGAACACACCACTGAAAAAATGCAAGAGGACCAGCAGATTACACAACAGAATTCACAAAAGAATTTACTTCAGAACCCAGAACAGAATTTACTGCAGAACCCAGAACAGAATTCACAACAAAATTCACAAAATTCTGGCCCTTCGCTAATCGAGCGAATGCTGTCCGACTCGACTTCCTCTTCACTGGAGATTTCTCATGAATCAAAGGACTTAAGTTGTGCTAATGTCAGTAGTAGGCAGCCACCACCGTTAAACTCAATAGAAAGCCTACTGGCCTCTCCTCGCAGGCCATTGCAGGACTTTGGACAATACGTGGTCAAAAGTGAATGCCAAGATATGCCTTCTTCCTCCATCTGTCAAACACAGGATTTAGATATTTCTGCTATTCGGTCCTCTGTGAATTCCAAATTCAATTCCCATCCAAATAAACCCATGGCAAGTCCAGAAACTCAATCTTTCGATCATTTGAGAGCCGCCCTGCAGAGTCGAGATACTCCTTCATTTGAAGCTCAGAATGCAGGACTCCACAGTGGGCATGCAAATGAGTTTGAAGACCAGACACCGATGTTCTCCCCTAATGAAAGCCCTGGGTCGATGATGTACTCTTCCAACTGCAACGTAACCTATCCGCAACAGTTCCCGCCCACATGCACCAACATGCATCCATCTGACAATGGCATACCTTTAGGAATGTGTCAAACCCTTCCTCCATCAATGACCCCTCTTCCACCATCTGGAATCAGGTCAGGAAATGCTGCACCCTATCCTGTAAACCAAGCCACTCCCTCAGCACAAGAGCGACACCATTGTGCATTTGGAAACTGTACAAGGAACTACAGCTCCTACAGAAGTGTCACAAAGCACATGCGTGCTGCGCACCCAGAGTTTTATGATCAATGGAAAATTGCGAGGAAAAATGTCAAGAATCCCCAGGGCATGCTGCTTGCCAATGGGTCTGTAGGGAGTACCAGACTGGTTCCTCCATCACAAACCTCAGAGACTGAAGCTGTCCAAATGTGTGCCATCCAGAAACAAGTTGTCCACCAACCTCTGCCTTATCCTACTATGGATCCAAGCTCATGTTACACTAGTCAACTCACCTCTGTTCAAAATCATGATGCTCCCTTGAATATGAGGAATATCCTTAATCCTATTGTTGTTTCTCAGTTGGCAAGTCAAGGGGATACAGGCACACCTATGCAGTCTCAAGTTGCACCTACCCCTCAATGGCACAGGAATCAAGGACAAGGTCAGATTCCCGCCCACGTTTATCCATCAATTATGCAAAGGATACCACAGGTGGATCTCACCAGTGGAGGGCTTCAATTGGGGCACTCAATGGACCCGCCTCTTATCCAGAAACGCCCTCATTCAGTTTCAGCATCGTACATTGATAGTAGTGACGTGGGGAATTCCCTTCAATCATTCACATCACTAAACGATAATTGTTCTGTCTCAAATTATATAGCCCCGACTATAACAAAGGCAAAAGAAATGCATGACAGGCAAATGCAGGACAAATTCTCATCTTCATGCAGTAGCAATAACCAATATCTAAATGATGAAACCTCTGAAAGCCTTGCAGACACTCAAAATAAACCCAGAAAAAGGCCAAAATGGCCATCCATTGTTGGTGCTGGAAAATACAGTTGTCCGAGGTGCAGTAGACAATTTAACTGTTCCAAATCCTTAGGTGGCCACTTGTCCAAGCGTCTAACGTGCAAGCCACTTCCTGAGGCTCAACCAGCAGCAGATCTGCCTACATCATTCTTGGATTTTCTCAACTCTGAGACAACAGAGAATGCATTTAATTCACAGCCGCTACCCGATCAGTCTGCACTCCATCAGGAGGGGCTATCACAATCTGTGGAAAACACTACAGTACACCCAAATGCTTTCCCTGCTTCGGGCTTCACCCATGCTGATTCAACTGAGATGGGATCTGAGGATGATATTCTGAAACAGATCATGGCTGAAGCAAACATGGCTGATCTATTTGACCAGCCATCAGTTTCCCAGCCTTTCTTCCAAGGTACCTATGGCGCTGTTGAGCGGATGCCACAAAACTCTGTTATACAGCACACAGGAGATGTGCACATTAAGGAGGAGCAGTTTTACCCTGGCCCTTACCTTCAGTCAAACCTCCCTCAGTATAGCAGTCCCATTTACCCCGACCCCATACTCTCGCAGATCCTGTCAGAAAACCAAAATGCCAGGCCTAATCCTCAAAGTCTTCCTGTTGATCATGTGGCAACTAATCAGCAAACAGATATAATTTCAATTGAAGCGAAGCAGCAAACCTCAATGGGGCTTCATAGTTTGGCGCCATCCAGTGTTAATCATGGCGAGACAAAGTGGCAAAGTGAACAAGATGTCAAGAAACGATTAAGAGAGCAGATATTATCTGGTGATTTCACACATAGAAGCAACGTATTTCATTCAGTCAACCATAGAGCTAGTGTTAGTTCTAATTCGAGACCTTCAAACATTAGTGTTCTTCACTCTTCTTCAGAATCAAGACGGGTCGCTCCAAAGAAATCTAGAACTTCCTCTTCAGTCCCCAGTGGATGTCCCAGAGGTAGTGTGGGTTTTACTGGTTTGAGAGGGTCTTCACCCCAGCAAACTGGCTCCCCGACCCTCAACCACATGGTGGAACAGAGCGAAACAGTGCGGTTATCTGGAGTTTGTAGGCCATGGGGAAT
Source organism: Pollachius pollachius (assembly GCF_949987615.1). Taxonomy (NCBI): domain Eukaryota; kingdom Metazoa; phylum Chordata; class Actinopteri; order Gadiformes; family Gadidae; genus Pollachius; species Pollachius pollachius. The sequence continues at coordinate 15,387,656 of NC_136949.1, read as the reverse complement.
AGATGGTCATAGTGCATGTGGGGGACCCGAAACGGTCGGAGAGGTGAATGGAAATATACAAACCTCTGTGAATCAGGAGGAAGAGACTGGGCTAACAAACGTTGATCCTGATACAGGATTCGTCAAGCCATTTGCTTGTCATAGTGAAGACTGCACATTTAGGGCTATGTCTTCTGATGTGCTTTGGAAACACATGTTTAGAGTCCACAAATACACGCTAGAGATGATTAACAATGCAAAGCAAAGGAATGCTAAATTAGCACCATTCGGCTGTCATAAATGCAGTAAAGCATTTACACGTAACTCCAACCGCCGGGTTCACTACCAGACTGCTCACCGGATGTCGATCGATGAAATCTCCAAATTACACGTAAAGCCCACTTTAGCCACTGTCGTTCAATTCCCCGGTACCCAAAACCAGACCCAAACTAAAGCAGACCAGAATGCCATTGAAAATGAAAGCATAACCCCCAAAGAACCCTTCCAAGGCCAATCACCATTGTTTCGAGAGTGTAGCGGCAAAAATGTTATACAGCAGAACTCCAGCAATGACAATCGTTTCACTCAAGTCCACAGAAATCCTGCCACCCAGGCATCTACAGGGAGCAGCCTGTTGCCAGCCCAAACTGTTTCTGGTTCTGATTTGTCGGATGGACGACGCAAACATGTCCCCGCGACACCTACTCGATACTCTGCTGATCGTTATGGCCGACTTTTTTTGCGATCTGGACCAACTCCTCCGGCCCCATTGCCCCCATCACCACCTAAAGCTAGCATAACTATACCTTTGGATATACCACTAATTACCAAAACAACTTCAGCCAGCAGAGTCGAGAGGCCGATTCCAGAGGTAGCAAAGAAGATAAAAGGGAAGAAATCGAATGCAGTCTTTAATCCGTACCGACCATATTGCTGTGTTCACGAGGGATGTGCCGCAGCTTTTACAGTTCAACACAATCTCATCCTCCATTACCGGGCTATCCACCAGTCTGCTCTCTCTGTGCTGGTGGTCAAAAAAGAGCAGGATGGAACTGAAGCAGCGGACGAGTCAAGGGATTCTGAAGAAGAAGAAGATGATGAGGAGGTGGCCGATTCTGAGAACGAATTTGTTCCTGAATTCCGATGCCAGGAGAAGGACTGTTGTCGGGTTTTCCAGGAGGTTCCCAGCTTGCTGCAGCACTACCTCCAGCTCCACGAGTTCAGCCTGGACAAGGCTGGTGCGATCCTATCTCGTATCAACCTCGGCCAGTTCGCCTGCGACCAGCAGAGGTGTGTGGCGATGTTCACCTCCTTCTGGAAGTACGTCGGACACATCAAGGAACTACACGGAGGTGTGACGCTGTCCAGACAAGAAACATTAAATGGGTTCAGTTGTGATGTGGAAGATTGCAACCGAACATATGCCACAAAATATAACCTGCTTCGACACACGATGAAGAAGCACCCCGAGACCTACCAATTGAAAGTGCTGAATCAAACGATACCGGAAGAGTGTGCAAAACAGAATTCCAAGAATTCCCATAATTCCCATTACCCAATTGTCAAAGCCATTAATGGGAAGGAGAACATCCAGAGCAATAAGAAGCTTCAGAAAGTAAGTGAGAAAAAACGACCGGAGAAGACGCAGAAGAACAACTGGACTAAATATGGCAAGCCATCTTTAAAGAGCAAAGGCGAGGCCTCTGCGCTGTGCACCAAGAAGTTCACCTTGCAGTACCCATGCATGCTAGCAGGCTGCGAATCGGTCATGAGGTCGGAGCGCAGCATCATGAAGCACTACATGGGCCACGGGCTTTCTGAGCGCTACCTGGAGGAGCAGAGAAGCCACTACATCTTCTGCAAGAAGTTCTCCCGACTCAAACACCACTCCAGCCGGAGTGACGACTCCAAGTCCGACAACAGCTCGGACCTGTCCGACGATGACCTCATGGCGGACACCGGCATGGGAGGCAGCGAATACCTGTCGGCCAAGCCCGGCTTGCGGAAAAGGGCGGCTGCAGAAAGGTCAGGAGGATTCTTTGATGGCGGCCCGTCCGACGAGGACAGCGACTCGGTGGCCGTGTCCGAAGAGCCTATCGTGGTCAAGCGCAAAAGGGGGCGACCTCGCAAGCTGGTCGGAAACGCAGTGAAACCCAAAGCAACATCGAGGTCCACGAGGAGGAATCGCATTGTGCACAGCGCCGCCGATGAAGAAACTGATTCCTGCGACTCCTCAGCTTACCTTGCCCTGACGCCAGACGACGGCACGCAGCTCGGCGATACTCTGCCCTCCTTTAAACCCATGGGTTTTGAGGTGTCCTTCCTGAAGTTCCTGGAACACTCTACACCACCAGAACAGAACTCCATAAGGCCCCGAGGTCGGCCCCCCGGGAAGAAGTCCAGTTTGCAAACCAAAGACACCTGTGTGGTGTTCAGTAACCGGCAGAACTTTGAGGCACTCGGTAAGGTCAGGATAGTCGTCGACGGGGCATATTCTGTTGTGGCCGCCCTTCTGTTGAAACAGCTGCAAGATATGAGACCCACGGTGATGTTGGAAAAAAGTGACTAATTTTCTGTGATTTTTATATTTTTATTTATTTTATTGACAATACAATCTCAGGTGTAGAAAAAACATTTTAAACTGCTGCGCACTGGTGCCCTACAAAACCTTTTTTTTTATTGACATGTAGTGAGTGGGAGACCTTGAAAAGATTTGTATTTATGTAAAATGTCCTTTTCCTTTTTTCTCTTTTTTAAGGCAACTGTATAGCATGTTTGTATTTATGAACTCTTTAGAAGATTGATCAGCTGTTTGGTTTAAAACTGTCCCAATGGGAAAATATAAATATAGATCTAGTAATAAAACACACAGATGATTTAATATGTTACTTATATCTTACATTGTTTGAACTTGAATTATTTGATTGTGTTGCCACCAGCAGTCTGAATATAACAATAAACCTTTTTTGTTATGAACACTTTCCTCTTCCCTTATATCTGTTTACATATATATTAGCTATAGTAATATTAGTTGTAATGTACTTCCTACAGGCACAAGGAAATCTTTGTTTAAAATACAAGAATATGATTTCGCATTTCATACAGAAAAAGGCTGTTGTGCCTAGCTTAGGCCAACTGTGTGACATGGCATGTTGTTAGATCCCACATGGTCAGTCCTTTCAGCTTGCTGACGATTAGGATCCAACATCGTGGGACACTTAGTTTAATGTCTCATCAGATGTGGGAGGCTTTGTGTACAGGACGGCTCTGATCGCCTGAGGCCCTTGTTGGGCCCGGGTGGAGCCTGCGGGGATGCGGGTTTGCTGACATTAGAAACGGGCAGATTGTAATTAGAAACCATAAAGCGGTGGCGTCTGTGTTGCCTCTCCTCCACGGAGACATACCGCTTGTTAAAGTACTTGGAGCACTGCTTCCATAGAATATAGAAAAGCTCGACCACATTCAGCACAATGCAAAGGACTGACGTACATCCCATGATGTACAGGAAGATCTTTTTCTCCGTGGCCCTGGCGATGTAACAATCCACTATGTTGGGGCAGGGGCTCTCCTCGCAGCGGTACAACAGGGGCACCTCAAACCCGCTGTACAGGAAGTAGAAGGCGAGCAGCGAGGCCACCTCGAAGAAGGTCTTGAGGACGATGCTGGCGATGTAGGTGCCCAACAGCCCCCCGTCGATCCTGCCCCGGTCCTCGTAGAGCGTGTGACCGCACTTGGACTCCTTGTGCTCCCGGTATGCGACGTGCAGGGCCACCAGGAGGGACGGAGTAGACACCATGATGAGCTGCAGGGCCCACAGGCGCGTCTGGGAGATGGGGAACAGGTGGTCGTAGCAGACGTTCTCGCAGCCCGGCTGCCGGGTGTTGCAGGTGAAGTCCTTCTGCTCGTCCTTCCACACCTGCTCGGCGGCCGCCACGTACACCAGGATGCGGAAGATGAAGAGGATGGAGAGCCAGATGCGACCGATGACGGTGGAGTACTTGTTCACGCCGCTCAGAACGTTCTCCAGGAAGCCCCAGTTCATGTTTGCGCTGCTCCTCGTCCCTCTTTAAGACTAAAGATGAACAAAGTAGTATGCATGAATTAGGCCTACATTTATTATTCAATACAGGCCTTTGTAGTTTGAAATAACAATAAGTGGATCTACTCTTATTGGTAGGTACACCAATTATTGTTACTACGTGAAAGCAACAGTCAACAGGAGTTAGAAGAGGGGGAAAACTACACATTTGTTTTTCAATATTTGTTTTAAATTTCCATTTCATCCCTCAACAGTCATTTGTGTTTGCGCTTGACTACCGCATTAAAACCACTCCAAGTTGGGACGAAACGATCCGTCTTCCTACCAATGAATATAAACTATCATCAATAACAGCATCTAGTCTCTTAACGTTAACTTTCCATGCATGACCTCCTTCCCTTCTCTCCCCTTCGCCCTTTTCTAATATATTTTTTTTTTTACTAATATACGTTCTTATTAAAGGATTTTATTGTTGTGTTCACTCTGTAAAGCGTCTTAGAAAAGTGCTATATAAAGAAAATGTATTATTAACTTACCGTATAAAGTGCGCGTCTCCCGGGAGATCCCGTCCGTCTGTCGTCTCACCTGCTGGGTGAAGTGGCACGCCACGCCTTTTGTAACCCAACACGGTATTTGAATAGATCCAAGAGCGACGGTTTTAAAGGGATGTGCACGAGTGCACTAAAGAAATATAACAAACAAGCTACAAAGTGTACTTGAGATTTGTATTTTCTGTTGGTATGAAAGCTGGTATGTGGACGCCTACAGCTAATTGTGTTGTCAAATGTTGAGGGTAGGTAGGTTTGCGTCCACACAAGTCAGGTCACACCTGGTGTGACACCATCGCCATGGTCACCCTAATGCAAAGTACTCTTTTCCACAAGCTGAACAATGATCGAGAACAACCGCTGTGTATAGGCGAGGATGTCGAAGGAGATAACACGACTGTGTTTTGTCGTGGAGTTGTAACCGAATGAGCAGAATCATTCAAGTTTGATGAGTGCAGTTACTTAGTTACAACAGTAATAAATAATGGAGAGATTTCTTTCTGGTCATCTGCCCCTTAAGGACGACAATATCAGATGTTAAAACGTTTAAATTAATAAACCTCACAGTCATCTTCCCATCAATTAAAAATATATATAACCTGAGGATGGATCTAACTTGACGGTGAAGTTGTACTTGTTGTAATCCCCACTCCAGCCACTGTGGCTGCTGTGGTCGTTGATTTGGTACAGTTCAGTCATGAAATTTGGCCCAATCTGGCAACACTGTTGTTGGTTGTGATGACTTTGAAACGTGAAACATGGCTGCACCAAAGTAATGGGAGATACATATGCAATGTCCAAGCTTTTAACGCGTCTATGACTGATCGGTAATCCAGATCGATTGATCGATAGATCAGCGTCATTTGGACATGTCGTCCGCGGACTCCGGTGGGGGGTCTGAAGGCCCTAAGAAAGAAGGGTTCCGGGGTCCGGGGCTGAGAGCCGCCAGGACCACCACCTTCTTCAGAGCCTTCAACCCTGAACTCTTCATCAAACCAGTGAGACCAGTGACCCACTGAAACATCAAGTGGTTCTCAACATGTATTCGGGCTAACACCAATACCAAACAGAAATGCACAATCTTAAAGTTGTAGGGAATGAATTTGGTTGATCAAAATAAGACATAAGACAGTCATTTTCAAGATTATATTTAAAATCCTGAAAAGGGCACATACTGGTTGGGATCCATGTCTAACATACTACACTCATACAACAAATACAGGTTATTGTAAAATGTGACTTGACATGTAAGTGTATTTTTCATTATAACCTGTGTCTAATAATGTGTATTTGTTTTCTGTCATAAAGTTTATTTGCCATCAAAACCTGTATATCTCACAACATGCAGCCTATCTTGTGTTAACGTGTGTTGTGCCATGTGTGTTGCAGAACAAACCGGTGATGGTGTTTGGCCTGCTGAGCATCAGCCTGTGTGTGGGTTACCTGGGGTACCTGCACGCCATGAAGGACAACGACCAGACACTGTACGAGGCCACAGACAGCGAGGGGGACAAGTACATGAGGAGGAAAACCTCCAAATGGGACTGATGATAGGACACAATGTTTTATTGTATCATCAATGCTTTGTCTGTAATTTAGGCCTATTATTTAAATGTACGAATGGGACCAGTGAGGTCTACTGTAGCCAATACTTCAGGATTAAAATGGGAACTTTTCTTTTGTGTTTTTGTAAAATGCCGACTACAAAGTTCAGACAACAAGCTAACACATTGCTTTCAAATTATTGTCAATTCTTTTGGTAACTTTTCATGAACTTTGAATGTTTTTCCTCTGAAATAAGAGCCTACAAAATATGACTCATTATACAAATACTTATTAACAAGAAAACAAAAGTGGAATTTATGTTAGACAAGGTCTTGGGTTCGATCCCCCACTGTCCGCATCCTGCACCCTTGACCTCTATCTGTATTATGTTGATGAAAATAAAGTATTATGTTTGATTGTATATTGTGCTGTTGCTGTAATGAATGTAAACCACCGGTCACACATGTGTCTTTAGAAAGAGAACTGCACACAGCTGCTTTGATTAAGCTGCTTTGTCTATATTCAAATAAATTGCAGGGTGATACAGTGATATGTAATCTATATTAAAGCAGCATGTTAGTAGACCAACACTCCAATATAGTTAGGCTTGCGGTATTTATGGCATGCATATGTTAAATTGAAATGTTTTAATATGTATGTCAATGGCCGTTGATGTCTTGGAGAATGAAAGAATAAGCGATCGGATCTGGAATAATTTCTAGTAAACTGAGATGGTCACTTCATAGAGAGAGGTGGATCCTAGCTGACTGCCAGTGGACACTCCGTAAGTCGGTGTACACAGGTTCCCCACCAGAGGCCGCTGATGTATCGACACCCCCACTGGTGAATCCGTTGATCAATAGATTATATCAAAATCATAGATACAAATAAACAGAGCCATAGGGAGGGATTTTAATAAAGACAGTAAAGTGGTAAAATGCAACGTTTTTTTTTTATTAAACTTCAAATTAATTGAAATGCAATATCTAACAAATGGCATTAATGCTATATCGCTAGATTCAATCAAGCGGTAGAATTAGTCATTAAGTTGATTGATGACTCATTTAAAAGTAACAACCGAAAATGTAATATCCAAATGAGAAGAAAATAGGGAACAACAAACAAAGTAGGCTAATAACATAGCATTATCTCACAATTCCTCTCCTCAAGCTCCTCAAGTCGAGTGGTTTACACAGCACTCTGCTATGTGCCCAAACCAGAACACTCGCTAGTGTGTGTGTGTGTGTGTGTGTGTGTGTGTGTGTGTGTGTGTGTGTGTGTGTGTGTGTGTGTGTGTGTGTGTGCCCGCGCGGCGTGTGCGCGTCTCCCCGCCCTCTGAGGTTATACATTCATGCTCAGCATCTCCTGCTCGCAGAGCGAGCGTATCACTGGGAGCTCAGCAACATGGCGGAGGAAAGTCAGGCGGTCCAACACGTCTGTTCCCCGGGCCAAAGCAACGCCACCTCTCGCCGTATGCCGGGACTATGTTAAAGTACACCGTCCCACCGTGCAAACCCCGCAACAATCCACACAAAAAGGCTGTGAAGGAGCTTTAAGATGAGCCGACGGTCAACAGGTAGGACACACTTTTATCATCGAGTCAGGTGCAGCGTGTTTGTACTCCGCGTCTGATGTGTATTATTTACATGCATTGCTCATCTTGTCTTTGTCCGAGGCAATGCCGTGTGCTAAAGCGGTTAAAACGTCAGCCATTGATGGGATGTTTGCAGGAATGTGCTGCATATGGTTTCTTGAGTGGCATATTGTCAACATCAACACTTAATTCCCCCACTGAAACCCTGCAGAGCGCCTCGGCCCCGTCCCGTCCCCGCCTCTCCCCGCGGAAAACGTCCTAAACTCGGGAGCAGTGCTCTTCCCCGGTACGATGCTCACTTTAACGTGCCGTTTATTGTGTTGTTTCCTGCTTGTAAAATGAAACCAGGTGCAACTTCTTTCGTTGTGCACCCTGTCCGACTTACAGGCGCTTTCGATCAACATGGCTGTCCCCTGGTCGTGTTCCCAGCGGACGGTCACGACAAACTCGCCACGGAGCTCAATAAAGCCGAGGTGGTCGACTTCATCAACTACTTTCTGATTCTGCATAAGTAAGTCCAAGACAAAGAAGTCTCTGTCTGCGGAGAGAGGGAGGGTGGGGGCGTGGTTCAAATATTTTCATACCAATGTCCATGCATGGGTGATTTATAATAACTCTTCTGTCAACAGTAAAAAACAGGACCGAGACAGCCTGGTCTCCGTCGTGGCGGATTTGAGGCAGGCACCTCTCTCTGCCGCAAGATTCGTAGCGGAAACACTGCTCCTCCTTCAGGTACAAACACCGTCATGTGCTTTAGGTCTAGTTAAGATGGAAAGGACAGAGGAATAATGGGAAACGACCACAATCCATCTGGTAGATTGGTTGCAGGATTGGTCATGATTTGGAACATGTTTTATTCTCACAAAGGATACGCGTGTAAATGTATAATATACAAAATGAGACGAGTTTCACTGTTTTTAAAGTTAGTACTTCCAAGGATTTCTGTGTTACAAACAAATTTCTCCTAAGAGGGATTAATAAAGTTGTTATCTGTCTATCGATCTTACTGTAAACCAGTGAGTGAAGTGATGGGGTTAACATATCTGCTGCAAATACAATCCAGTTCCAACAGTTAAAGGCACTGTAAGCGATATATATATTTCAAAAAGGTGTTAAATGGCTCTATATACCAACAACCATCTCTTATATTGAGTTGTTGGGTCAGTAACCTGGATCTCCAAGTCCCTTCGCCGTACAATAAACAAGAAGGAAATTGTTGTATCCCGGTCCCACTTTATCCAATCAGGAGCGAGATCTCCAGACTTAGGCCGGGCGGTCCTCCCTGAACATCCATAGGCAGGCAGCAGGGTTTCAGTGTTGATTGCAAAGGGCAGAACATGCAAAGCTTCTGATTCCAGCCCTGCCTTACACAACCATACACACTAAGCCAAAGAAAAACGACGGGAGGAGGAAGGGAGGGAGGAGAAAGGCTAGCTCACTCAATTCTGAGTGATGCTGAATATTATGCAACGTTTTAATGCAGATTGATGACCTGCGCTAGGTGATCCGCAGTGCAAAGCACCCTGGGAAAGCAGTTTTCTGCTGGGTTTGTGGTCATACTGGAATTCCTTCCTAGGCGAACAGGAGAATGGGTAGTGAACTGGGTGATGATGTCACATGAGTCGGGTCACATTTTTCGTGGCATTCAAGAACCACTGTGAAAGTACATAAACCGTTTAATTATGTTTAATTAGAAAAATAACAGCTGTTGGAAATGATTGTGGTTGAGCTTTTTACCAAACACAACCCTCCATAAGAAACCAGATCTTATATTGTGTTGGTTTCTGAAGTGCACACATTCCCCAGCGCCTGCCCAGCAGCACATGTCTAGGATCGCTGGGTTTGCTACGGCCACATTTCCCCGCACACACTCGCAGAGGAATTTTCCTGGAATGTTAATTTGTCTGTCTGTTCACCAGACTGCCAGCACGGTCAACACGGCCTACCTCGTCCTACCGATTAAGAAAGACGTCTTGAAGACGTTGCAGAAAAGCATCGCTCCCTCAAAACCCCACAACACCGCCTTCAAGGTAAAGTCAAAGCCCAGAGAAGAAGAGAAACTCTTTGCGTATCCAGACGCCCCTTCTCTTGGCTGTGACCCAGTGGATTTCCTCTGTTTGCTTTCAGAAAGTTCTGCTGAAGGACGTTGCTGAACTCTCCAACTACATCGACCGGAGCCAGCTGCCGCCCTGTTTAGGAGGCTACTTCATGTACCATCACCCGAGCTGGGTGGCCTTCATCAAGGTGCGTCCAGCACTATAAAACAACTGCCCACCCTCCATTCTATTCTCTATCTCTGGGTATTAGCAGTGTTTGGGATGTATGAGGTGAATCAAACCAAGGGATGCGGAGGCTCCCCCCGCTAGGTTCAGGTTTAGTGTGCAGGCCCCTGGCAAGAGCAGCTATGTTCATATTTAGAGAGTCACCAGATCTTATGATCATACACATACACAAACGCTCTCACACTCGCACACACATTCACGTCAGAGCACCTCTCCTTCATTGTCTGTTACCATGGCGCTGCTTGCGCAAGAGCGCCGTGCAATCAGCTGACCTCATTAGCAAGTGAAAGGGGCTTCTGTGTTCACGGGGTCATTAGATTATATTTGGTCATGTTCAACAGGGGGCGGACGGCCATGTTGGCCCACTATCGTCGCTAGCGTCGCCCAATAGCGTCGCCCTGCCAAGAGTCCATAGTCAGAAGGGCTCGTGGTTGATGCAACGCTGGGCGGCCTCACACTAGGCCGTTCTAGTTCTGGAGGTTAGGCAACCCCCAGAGCCTCTTTTAAACATGAGCTACTGGCTGTGAAGACTCATTGTTCTCTCTGACATAACAATTTGTCCAACAGCTTGAATGAATAGATTGTGTGGCAAGGGGACCCATAAACTATTACTCAGTGTGGTGGCGGGGGCATACTGCTCTAAAGACGTGGAGACGAGGAGTGGGCCATCATAAACGATACAGCTATTACATTATCATACATTACCACAAGCAGCGACCACAAGGATGCAACTGTTTATCCAGATTTAAGCACTGTAGTAAATAGAGTTTACAGATCCTGTCTATCAGAGAAAAATATGTAGAAAGACAATGGTTATTTCAATAAAGCAATTGAACCAACTATTGAGAAGTTTCATGCAAGTTAACTTTGAATTTGTAGTCCCACATCTATCACAAAAATCTCAAGCTCTTCCTAGTGCTAGTGCTTCCTCGGCCACTTTAAGCTGCTTCTCTTACTTACAACATATTGGTTAAGTGGGGTACAATGCCCACCTAGGAGAACATCTGGAAGTATTATAGAGCGAGGTCTAGGGAGTTACAGAACTTGGATGGCAGTAGCGCGTCCACTCGTTGTCCAGTCTATAACCCCACCTTCTGGTACCTTCTGGTTCTCTTGAGCGTTAAATGGCTGCCGTTCTCTCTTGTGACAGGAGATAGACCTGTTCCTGCAGGAGTTCCTCTCTGTGGTGCAGCGTCTTCCCACCTGTATCTCCACCCTCCAGTCCATCTCCAGGCTCCCCATCCCAGAGGACCTCCACCTGCTCACAGACTTCTGCTCCACCAACCAGAACCTGTTCCTCCGTCTCAGAAGGTCAGGGTGCAGCAATTCACTCTTGCAGTTGTTTTCACTACCTATGTGTTTGATGTGCTGATGCTTATTTTATTGGCTGGTTACGATGGTTTCAATAAGGAGTTGGGTAAGAGATGTTTAAGGTATTCGGTTGATTGTTATTTTAGCCTTTGAGTGGATAAGGAAAAAGTGAACCATATTATTGCTAGCATGAAGTGACTCATGGTTATTTTGGGTATTTGGTATTTACAGGATATTTGGGATTCAACCATCGTAGGAGGGATCAGGGATGTTTATTGTTGATGCTAGCGATTTTGCTGCTTGCTTCCATGCCCCACGAATGGCTGAAGTATAAATTGCGCATCACGTGAAATCCTCACAATCCAGTTGTGTAACATATCTTATGCTGTGGTTTTGTAGCAAGGGGCCCAAATGCCTCGGTAAAATAAAGATGCTATCTTGGGAATAAATTGCATTATACAGATAAACCCGCTAGCCTGCTATCCGTTTTCCTGATTCCGACAATATGCAACCAGACTGTGGTCACAGGTTCTGTATTCTTTGTGGGGATAACATCGTCTTGGTTCACTGCCTGGAGCACAGTCATGTTTATATTGCAGAGTTACCAGTCCTGTTTTTATTCTGCATTTCCAACAAACATTAGGTCGCTATGATCATGTGCTTTGTGGCTTTTGGGGCCCATGCCCCCTCACTGTGTCATTGTTTGCCCCCCTTGGGCCCCCCAATCCTAAACGTATCTCGACACGCCCCTGCCCTGGTCCTTGGGTGACTGGTTTCTGGTCTCTGATTGGTTTTGAAGGGAGTTGGGTCTGGACGAGCTCCAGAACCACTGCGAACAGATGGGGAGCAAGCTGAGGTTCCCTGAGCAGGATCCCTGCTACCTGGCCATGGCCGGGACCCCCCTGTTCACAGACACGGCCAAGGACATGCTCCACCACTACAGCAGGTAGCGGACACTTTACCACCTTCAATGATGTAGGATATCTAATACCTTTACAAGCTGCTCTCTAAATTACATTTTGCTCCTCATGTTACATGTAGGCCTGTAGATATTTTATATGTTTGGTTAATGTGGCATATTCACCTCCCTGTAAATCTGCTGATTTGACTTCCCAAAATGAAATTCTCGATTTGAATGGGTTATTTAATTTGGATCAATTTAATTCAGTCATGTTCATTTCATCATGTATGCATCTATGTAATGGGGACTTTCATCATATAGTTTTAAAGTTTCTTAATTCTTGATTTTAACAGTTTTTCCCTCATGCTCACAGAATAACTTCCGCCGTGGCCAAAATTGAGTTGCTATGGCAACAGGCCTTCTACAAGGCCCATGTCCAGCTCAGGCTCCTCCAGCTCCACAAGGAAGCACTGAGGGTACGGCTAATAATAAGTGGTTCTTCTGTTCTCAATTTGAACTGTTGACCAAACTGTTGTCTAGCGCGCTAGTCCACTACGAGTATCAACCAGTTAACCAGGACTGTGTACAGAGGGATCACATTCCTGTTGATCCTTGTGTTTTTTTTTTACAACCTGCCTTTTGACCTGGGTGCTCCACCGCTCAGTCTGCTCTCTTTTGTCACTGCCGGCTGCTAAACCTTCAAGATCTTGCATCTAGTCAAACGGAAGACGCTTTTTTTTTTTAATCCAGAGGGTACAATGTGAACAATCAAAGCATAGAATCAAATCGAGAGTAACAATTCCAGTTCTGCAAGACATCAGACTGGAGGTCTGAGCTCATGTTTTATTTGTTCTGGCATATTGGTTTTGCTCCCTCACCCATTCTGTACGGATGTTTGCGAATGGGAAGATGAAAATAAGAACAGTGTTCATATCACAAACTCGTGTCTCTTGACAGACAAAGATTGTTTCAGATTATTGGGTGGGGGAACTGAAGGTGGTATTCGTCGCTCAGCCAGCGTTTAGAACCAAGATGGCTGCTTGGTGAATAACAGCCGATACCAAGCGAGTCTGCAAAAAACACGACTGTTAATAATATTAAATAAAGAAACTGTTAATTTACAGTTTACTGTTTTGTATTTTGGACTTTTCATACCCCACTGCGGCAACCTACCAGAAAAACAAATCCTTGTTTGTGCAATGTGGCTGTCCTCAGATTAGAGATCGGATGGAGGTCCTCCTGACGGAGAGGGTTCAGCCCTACAGGGTGGAGGTCGCTGAAGACGAGGATAGGGCCCGTGCGACGGCGGCAGAGTTTGAGGCGTCTGTCTACACTCCGGCCATGGTGAGGGAATCTACTGCTAGCAGTGCCTTGGTTTGGGGAAGTTAGGACTTAATCCGGTGAGAGGACCTTAGTGTCTGAGTCAAAACAGGCTGGTCGTTAGGGTGTCTGGGTTTGAGCCCTCGATTCCCACGTCCAGGAACTTGCTACTTGCAAGCTGTATGTTTTACTGTTTTTTTTATTTTAGATTTGACTACTTGGACTACTTTCTATTTACTTTTGTAACTTTTATTTTAGGTTCTAGATAAATGATATATATATATGATGTATTGTTGTTATTATTACTCCATATTATCCCTGACCAGGAGGCCTTACCCCTACCTCCTCATGAATCGCTTTAGATGAAAGAGTATGCAGTGAATTACAAATTCAGATTTTTTTTTAAAATATTTTGTTCCCTGTGCAGGCCCTGGTCCGCTGCTCAGAAGACGTCCTCCACACCCTGGAGGAGACAGTCCCCGGAGGGGGGGGTCCGGTCAGGGAGCCCTGGGCGGGGGAGATGGAGGCGCTGAAGGACAAGCTGCTCTCCGCGGTGGGGTCCCTCCGCCAGACGCTCGGCGCTCAGTGCGACTTCCACCACTGCTACAGCAAGGTAGGCTCGGGGAGACATCTGCAGCTGGGCTCCAACACCCTGGTGATCCCCTGTACTGTGGTGTTGAAGGCCTCTTGGGAATGAAACCAAACGCATTTAGCCGCTGCTAGCAATGGAGCTGAAGCAGGTCAGGGTCATCGCAGCTTGGTCTGGAACCAGTCTTCCATGTTTTACCTTGCTATGAAGTGGAGCATTAAACCCCCTTTCCCCCCTCCCTCCAGGCTAACAGGTGGTACGGTCTGGTCCTGCGGGAGAACTTCCTCCAGGGGCTGTTGCTGGGGCTGAAGGAGGAGTCCTCTTCCTGCCTGTCCGGCCAACGTCAAGGCCGTGTGCCGGACCCCCGGAGGAAGGCGCTGGCTGCTTTCCTCCGGAGGAACCCCCCCCCGGCTCTGCAGGAGCTGCTGGTGCTGGCCCAGCTGGCTCACACCCTGCCCCAGCCCCGGCTCCAGAGGGCCGGCCGCCAGGTGGCCCAGCGGTGAGTCGTCTGGCCCCCTACGTCACAGATGGGATGATGTTGACCATAATGATGAGTATGAGGGACTTGAGCAGTTGGTGGTTGGGAAATCTGGCTTCATTCTTTGGGGTCTAGTGTTGTTGCATGTGGCTGGTAAATTCAGATCAGTCGTTTAAAGTGTGAGTCACATACTTACTAGTGCATCCACAGGGTGCAGTTTTATTGCCTGTCAAGCCCTAGGAGACGGTACATGTGATGAAGGGCTATAAAAGTACAATTGAATTATTGCATATTTTGAACTAGATCGACTATGTGTCACTGACCAACTTTCTCAATGTTTTCAACTGAAAGGTTTTATGCTTTGTCGACCTCTCTAGGTGCATGACTCTCAGGAAGCTCCTCATCTCGCAGGACACCTTGGCCTTCAGTGACCTCCAGATAGCGATCCAATGGCAGTACGACCTTCTGAGCAGCAGCCATGTCAGCCCCCCTCATGCTCTACCGCCTGATACCGCGAAACCCGACAAAACTCCGGAACAAACGGAAAGAAACCCTTCTCTGTCCCCTTGTTCACGATCCGATCCCGTTGTGAGTAGTTCTCACTGCCGGTGCACCCCCAACAGTCCCGGCCCCTGGAGAATTGGGAAGGATTCTGGACACCAGCAGCAGGTCCTTTTGGCCATGCCCCCTCAGACTGAGGGGAAGCCCTCCTCCCTGAGCTCCTTTGACTCTGGCTTCGATGGCGCCGGCTGCGGCCCCCTCGAAGCAGCTGGTTGTGGCGGCGGAAGGGAGGCGTGGCAAGGCCTCTCCAGTGGAACCGGAATGAGGGAGTCGTTCAGACCCTCTGGAGTGCCGCCCCAGACCCACACGGGGAACTTGTCTACCGCTTTGGATGCAGAGGACCTGAAGGAGGCCTTTGACTTTGGTTCCGTGGGGAATTCATCAAGGGCTAGCATCCAGGTCGTCCCTAAAATCAAACTCGACTCTCTGAACTTTCAGATAAAGGTTCAAAGGTCGGCCACACCGCCGCAGAACCCTTGGCTCAGCCTACCAGTGGACGATCTGGAGAACTCCTACACCGTCACCATTACCCAGAATCCCCCGGGACAGCAGAAGGCTCCAGATCTCAGCAGAAATCATTCCAGTGGTTCCCGAGACCAGCCCACACAGACAGAGGTACCTGCCAGTCCTCTGCCTGACGTCGGGCCACCAGCAGCAGGCAACCGGGATCCGGGACTTAGCCCAATCCGTCATCTCCTGTCCAGCACCATCACGGATGGGAAGGACAAGTCTGAATGCACAACGGAGGGGAACCCCACGCTGATCTGGGACTCGTACGACCTCCACGACCAGAACCACGCTCATGAGGGGTACACCACCACCACTCCTTCTTGAGTTGGAAACCTATTGAATTCTGTCATACATGATGTGTATGAGATGACCTAGTATAGTATAGTTGACCTTTAATTGATGGAAATCAAGGAAATCATTGCGTGCGGTTGGTTTTGTTGGTCCAGGCCCAGTGGCATTGTCCAGGACGTCTCCATGATCGATTGGGACGTGACGGTTCAGCAGGACCTGAGGAACGTGGAGGAGATCCTGGGGCGGGCTGATGGGATCCTGGCGGTACGATTTATCCCTCGTATCATGAAAACGTATCCCTCGTTTGTTGAAAGTGGCAATACTTTCTCCCTGGCCACTAGACGGCAGAAAACTCGGGACAAAATCAGATATAATAATTCTTTGCTCAAAAGTCAACCAACATTTTTCCTTGATGGTTAGTTCAGGAAAGGGTAAGCCATTATTTTTTGTTTGTTTATTTTAATTTTCTTTACATCCCGGTAGCAATCAATAAATCAAATGCCCTGACAAAAAATAATAATTATCTACTCTCCCAGATCTGTTGTAAGCCAACCGGTCTATCGACCTACCTACCTACTTACCTACCTACCTACCGGATACCTGAGATAGTCAGCCTGTGCACTACCCAAGCTTTAATTAGGCACATTTTTCATACTTTGCAAAGGCTGTTGGTTTGACATTTGCTTTGTCAAGAGTAACTAGAAAAAACTTATACTAATATTAAAAAAAAAGTGTTTTTGATTGGCATGCTGTGTTGATGTACAGGAAGAAGAGGATGTCCTCTCACAGGAAGCCATGTTTGAGGACCTCGTGAGGTCCGAGACTCACCACTGGGAATTATGGGAAAATGAGGATCAGCATGGTCCGGTATGTTCATAAACACAAATGGACCAAATCTGAAATATAACTATAATCTATCAATCAACATATCAATATGTTTTCTAATGGTTTTAACTGTATTTTGACTGTTTTCATACGGCAAAAAAATCGAAAAATTAGCATTTCATTATTTGACTTGAGAATTGTCGGATGCATTGCCCTTTTTGCACTTTCAGATGTGCGCTAGTGAGCTGGCTGAAGCTGGTGTACTCGGCCTGGATGAGGACCTCGATTACCCCGACTGCGAGACCCGTGACTGGTGCCCAACGCCGACCCCTTCCTCTGGATCCGAGTCTCTGCTGGACAGCTGCTACCGTGTTGAAGACCGGACTCCTTCAGGGTTTGATTTGCCAGGAGACCGGGTGAACCTGCTCCCCGAGCTCAGGAACATCCACATCCTGGACGAGCTGATCCTGGAGGAGAACTTGGAGATCCACAAGCTCCGACGGCAGGTGGAGACCCTGGAGGAGGAGAGGAGGGGGGCTCTCCGGGGGAAGCAGCAACCCTCGGCGGGGAGCGGGTCGTTGGGTAAGAGTGAGGAGCGGCAGGCCTTTCGTCACAAGCTGCAGAAGGAGACTATGGAGGTGGAGAGGATGGAGAAGAGTTTGAAACAGGAGCTGGCCTCTGGGAGCAGCAGGACCAGGAAGGTGGTCAAGTGCTCGGCTCTCGTGACGTTTGGAACGTTGGATCCGGACGATCAGGATCTCTGCGATGAGCTTCTATCAGGGAGCCGGCGGCGTTCCCAGAGGGCACTTCAGCAGAACTTAGAAGAGCCTCTTCATGACACTCCAGGACAGCAGTGTCATGGAGATTCGGATGAACAACATGATGAAGAATCCTTGAACTGTGATCTCTACCCTCTCACTGCTGATGTTGATGGAACTTCAGAGCCGCTACCAACACTAAACCTTACAACCATCCGCAATTCCCAATATAATCGTGAGGAACTTCCTCCAGATGAGGGGTTAGAGCCTCAGAGCGCGATGGCTGAGATGGAAACGGACATGGAACCAGGAGGAAGTGACCTCACCTGCAAACCAGAAGCTTCCTTAATCCCCGAGATGGGACCAGAGGATGGAGCGTTTGACCCCGGCGGTGAGCCAACGCTGCCTCCTGTGCCTAAGCCCCGGGCAATCTCCCTGGAGGCCACAGCATTCTCCATGGAGATACAGGAGAGGCCCTGTTCTGTGGAGCCCACATCAGAGCCTTCTCCAACACCACCACTGTGTGATCCACCCCCATGTGATCCAACTTTGATTAATCCACCCCTATGCGATCCACCCCCATGTGATCCATTGCCATGTGATCCACCACCTGAAGCTCCACCCAAACCTCCACCCAAACCCAAAGAGCGGAAGCGCAGACCCTTATCCGGGGGCGATGGCCTCCTTGGTTCAGCCGTCAGCGGCCACAGCAACAACAACCACAACAACAACAACCCCCTCACTGAGGAGTCTCCGGGGTCGCAAGGGGACCGTGAGTTCCCAGGGTTCTTCATGGAGGACGCGACAGACATGGACAACGCTGCAATGGCGCCGGCATGCAACGGAACATCACAGAAGAATTCACAATCCCTCCTTGGGAACCAGACCCCCATGGGTCTCTGCTCCTCCGACCCCCCCTCTCCCCCTCAGGAGACCCCAGGGGAGCTGATGGCGTGCGACCCTTGCGGGAGGTCGGATGATTGTGAGGACGTAGCAGACGGGTTTCAGCGCTCGGCGTCCACCAGGATCAGCAGAACCTTCTTACCGGCTCACCAGCCGACCGTGAAGCAAGAGGATTACTCCGAGGTACTGGCAGTGTGGCGCCTTAGTTGTGAGGGTGATTTGAAAACTGTTCCAAAACAATCCACTGGTTACATCACAAGTTTCCAGTGAGATGTCTGGATGATGGCCGTGTCACCTCCAAAGTGGATTGTTCCAAGTGCTAAGCTTCATCAGTCCATTACTCCCACTTGTGATGTCACACATGGATAGATTAATTGCTTTCTATGAAGCCCAGCTCTCCCACCTGCTGGGGTTCCCTTAAATGTTTTCAAATGCTTTTTGGTTAACGATTGCACGTCTGTTTCAAACTCCATCAACTGAAGCCAGTTGATGGAGGGATAAATGTTGAGGTTGAGTCAAACAAGGTGATGTCCAACTCCTCATGACGCTTACATAAATTGATGTATCTGCGTTTTCGCCTCAGATCTCAGACTTTAAGACCCCCATCGTCCTGGACACAGGGTCTGGGGTGATGAAAGCCGGGTTTGCCGATGAGGAACTTCCGGCGATTATTTTCCCCACCGTCATTGGCCTGCCAAAGTATGAGGTAATGTCAGCAGATCAGGTCATCGTGGTCAGATCATAAAAGGCTTAAACAGATGTTCATGCTACAGATGTTGAAGGTCTACAGTTGTTCAGCGCTCTCTGGTTCTTCTGCAGGAGATGATGAACGGCAGCTCGGAGCGAGAGAGCTTCATCGGCCATGACGCCCAGCACATGAGGGGGGTCCTGGCCCTGAGGTACCCTATGAAGAACGGGGTCATCCACAACTGGGACGACATGGAGAAGGTACGGGTAGCACCCATCCCAGTGGGTTGAACTGGGACGGTACTAGTGTGTATTTAACAGGGACGGGACCAGCTTGTTAAAGTGAGACGGGTACCAGTGTGTAGAACTGGGACGGTACTGGTGGGTTCAACTGTGTGTGTGTGTGTGTGTGTGTGTGTGTGTGTGTGTGTCAAATGCCTGTTCACTTTTTAAGTAGGCTGTAGGTATGAGCAATTTTGCCTGCCAAACAATGAAACAATTACATGTAATCTGTTGCGTTTAGCCTCACTCGAATTTCCGGTGCTACTCGAAAAACCACCGATGTGAATGTGGGTCTGTGAGTTAGGGCTACTGTACCTAACGCACCCTAAAGTGTAATTTAACAGACTCTTGTGTCTAAGGTGGATAGTCAAAGCATATGATCAAAATTGAAGCAATCACAAAAAAAGTGCTGTGTGATCTGGTTTTGAAAAAATCTGCACCTAGTGTAAAGTAACCCTAGGAATCAGAATAGAAATGTACGTTATGGAAGGAAAGATTAAATCTTCCCCAATACTTAAAGAGTAAATTCAGAATCTCTGAGCCACTTACAGCTGTGTATGCTATGTCAATATTATGTTGTATTGATGATGTCTTGTGTATGTTTGTATGCTAATAAATAATGCATATAGAAATATACACGTTTTTTGCACAGGGATTTTTTAATACATTTTGCAATAGTATTCTCATACAAAAAACATATTTTTAATTGAGTTCAAATGGTTGAAGTGCACTACAACAGGCCAACATTTGTAATATGTTTCCAGATCTGGCACCACGCCTTCCAGCAGCTGTGTGCCGACCCGGAGGACCACCCAGTGATGCTGACAGAAGCCCCCATGAGCCCCCTGCACAACCGGCAGCGCGCGGTGGAGGTCATGTTCGACCGCTTCTGCGTGCCCTACGTCTACGTGGCCATGCAGGCCGTGCTGGCGCTGTACGCTGCCGGCCGCTGCACAGGTACGGCCGGCCAGAGGACTTTATCGACACAGCGCTTAGGAACAGTTCAGACTAAAAGGGGGTCCTCCTTTTGAGAGCGGGGCATCTAAGTTTCAACCCCAAAATGCCTTTTAAAGTGCAAGGTGGGGGCATCTCTTTAAACTCCCTCCCTAAAAGGAAAAGGAAGATACACGCAAGCAAAAACGCACACTCCTTTGTGCTACACCTGAGCAAGTGTGCATTAGGAGACATTATATTTCAACACATTCCAAAGCTAATATTTGACTAACTAACTCTCTCTAACTCTAACTAACTCTGTTAGTTATCACCTAAAGTACTGTCTAATGTTATTAATAGGTTTGTGTTTCAATTATCTGAACAATAAGAGTTAACCAACAATTCTAAGCCAAACCAACAATTGCACGCATGAGACAAAAAAAAATTTTCATAAGAGTTTACTTTGAGTTATATTTCATTGAGATAGAATGTTTCAATAAACCGTTTAATTGAGTCTAATATTTCCTAAAACATTAGACTATAACGTATAGCTTGAGACCAAGCTACCACTAGGTGGTTGAGGACCGGGGTACCTCTGCATCAGGGGCTCCAGTAACGCGCCCTGTGGTTCCCCAGGCGTGGTTTTGGACTCTGGGGACGGCGCCAGCCACAGTGTGCCAGTGTATGAGGGCTACAGCCTCCCGCACGCCGTCCAGCGCTTCCCCCTGGCCGGACTCGACGTCACCCTGCACCTCACCAAGGTACCCCCCCCATGCTGGCCTCGGGTGTCTGCTCATTGGGGTCGGCGTTCGTGTTTTATTTCTACTACTCATTGTGTATATAGAGGCCATTTTACCTGTTGATTCTTTGCTAGTTTTCATTCCACTTTTCCATCCATTATTTTATTATTTGGACTTTAACTGTCCTGTAGCTCTGCTGTGTGGTCTTTATTACCCATCTGGGATTCAAAAATAACATCCAATCTGGCGGTCAGATCCTAAGAGATTTATTGCAGCTTTGACATTTTAATCTCAGAGTATTCGGTCTGTATCTGTCCAGATAATGTTCCTCTTGGTTTAGATTTATGTATTGTTTGCCATTGAGATCTATGGCAATATTCATATGGAAATTGTTGAGCTAGCCATTGAATTATCCCAGTGGTCATTATCGCTGGTCTATTTAATTAGGTGTAATTAAAATGTATTTATACAGGGAAGAAGATGAATGGTTGCTAGGCAACTCCCCTTACTTCAATCAAACAGGAGCTGTATAAACGATAACTCCATATGATCTACATAGTGATGATCATTTATGTTGTTGCCATTGTGTCTATAGCTGTGTTTGAGATCCTTGAAAGCACAAGATGCTAAACGTCCTGATTCACCAGTTGGTGAAGGAACCTTTCAACACTGGCCATTCTTATATCGTCTGTGTCCATTCTATATTAGTCTAAAACGTAAAAGTTTCCTTGCTGTGGTTGTGAGGTATTTCAAAGTGTGGCCTATTTGGTTGAGTTGCAAGTGGGTTATTGGTCCGCTACCGGTAGAGCATTAACCCCCCTGCCTAGTCTCCGCCAGAAGGCTCATGAATATTACACAGCCCCCCTCTTCGGTTACAACCGGGGGAGAGGATACGGCCTGAAGCTGTTGTTATCTGCACAGTCCACCCTGAATATGTACCTCTTCCGCCATGAGATGGCTGTGAGTCTGACTGAGGCCTCTGATCCGTGCAGCTCGGCCAGAGCCATTGAACGTTGCGTTCGAACAGCCCTTCCTCAGCCCTTTGTATCTGGCTGGGGACGGCTGGCCTCCACGAGAGTGTCCTGCTCTTGAGAGTTCACTCTGTTTCTCTCTGCAGACCAGTTTGTTTCCTCGATCTTATTGAAGGCCCTTTCCAAGAATTAATAAATTATCCGACCAATCAGCATTAGGGGAAGGGATTTTCCGGCCACGATGAACAAAGGCTGTCTGACGTGAAATTGAGCGTTATGAAATCCTCAACGTGTGGAGCACATTCCTGCAGTGGACACATTGTTGACGGCAGCATGATATTGTTTTACGGCGGTTTTATCGGTTGGTTGTATGGCCTTGAAGGACCAGGCGCCTCGTTTATCAACCATACCTATGCACCGATTTATCATCAGATTGATCCGATTTCTCAAGATTGATGAATACAGATTTCTTTGTACTTAAGCACATACAAAATTTCATTAGTAAGAGAGAATGTAGAGCCTTTACTACACACGGTTGATAATGAGGTCCCAGGACTGTAGACGTTTAGTGTGTGTGTGTGTGTGTGTGTGTGTGTGTGTGTGTGTCCAGCTCCTCCAGGAGCAGGGCGTGTGCATGCGGACCAGCGCCGAGTTGGAGATCGTCAGAGAGATGAAGGAGCGGTGCTGCCGCGTGGCCCTGGACTATGAGGTGGAGTTGGCCCCCGGGGGCCCCTCTGCAGGGCGGGAGATGAGCTACACCTTGCCCGACGGACAGGTGGTGTGTCTGGACACCGAGAGGTTCAGGTGAGGTGGGGGGGGGGGGAGGCAACTAAAGGGACATCATGCCCTCAATGTTTGTGAATACATTTTATTCTGTGGTGTTTGAAACATTTCTACGCTATCATCCGCTACTGGCTACTTGAGCGATTTCATTGTTTTCATTTAGTTCCTGAGTGGCAACGTGTTGGTGTAGATTTGTTTGTTTTTTAATTTGCAATATTGAAATGTTGCAAAATATCTGCTGTGTGGTCAACAAAGGGATAGTGTAACGGTTACGGAACACGGAACATTCCAAGCCGGATTGTTCTTGGTTTGATCCCCAATCCATTCCTGTCGCCTTTCTTGAGCAAGATGTGCCTAACCCTTACCAGCACCTAGGAACTTAAATCCGCTGCCATTCACTATGAATAATAATACCTGCCAAATGACTTAATAATAGGAAGCAAATCTTCTATTATCACGATATTTGTAACAGCCAAATTCTCTCATTCAACGTATCCTAACTTTATTTAAACCTTTTACTTAAACCGGTTGTAGCTCACCTGCTCCCATGTGGTTCTTTCAGGGCACCTGAGATTCTCTTCAGACCTGAGCTGATTGGCCGGGATCATTATGGGATGCACGAGAGCCTTTACAAGTCGGTCCTCAGCACGGACGTGGACCTGCGGAGAGAACTGTTGGGAAACATCGTCCTATCAGGTACAGCCCTGGGTCATTTTTCACCAGTCTGCCGTGGTCACCAGTTCAACCTGCAGGCGCTCTCGCAAACGTGCTGGCAGCGTGTTATCTTAACCGGGAATTGGCCTCATTTAACATCCCTGTTGGGGGTCCTCGAATGAGTGCCTAAAGGTTCTTCGTACGGTTTGAGCAGTGGCGCTTGCTGCCGCCCTGAAACAAGCGTGGCCTCCGTCCACAGAATCCAACCTCGGTTAAAGCGTCATTCTTCCCGCTTCGTTCACCACGGAACGCAATTCCGTGATTTGAAATGACGGCTCTGCGTGTCAGGAGATCCGATCCGTTGTCCAATCACAGCGTCCGTCCGTCTGTCTGTCCGTCCCCGCAGGCGGGAACACGCTCCTGGCGGGCCTGCCCGAGCGGCTGCAGCACGAGCTGGGCCGCATGGAGCCGGGGGGCCAGGTGCGGGTCTCCAGCCCGGCGGGCCGAGGCTCCTCGGTATGGCGTGGGGGCGCGGCGCTGGCTAGCATGCCGGCGCCGGGGGGCTGCGCCTGGATCAGCCGGGAGGAGTACGAGGAGCACGGCCCCCAGATTGTCTTCAGGAAGTGCTTCTGAGCCGGCCTCAGGTGTCTCCCGCGTCACGTGCAATATGTGTTTGTAAAAACAATATTTAATATACAAATCTATTTTATATTTGTAGCCTCTTCTACTCTGGTGCCATGGTGCTCTCCTCTGCTCTGGGAATCTATTTATAAATGAGTGTCCTATTCTGGATGAAGTATTCCGAGGAATTTGTCCATCAATAACTTGTTGTAACGCGTGTTTATGAGTCTCTTACTTCAGGAATGATTCCACATCTCTCAGAAGCGGGTAATGTCCAACGGTTAACCCTAACCCACGGTAGAATTTAGACAAATATGTTTTTCTCTTGTCTTTTACTACCAAACAAGCCTTGACTGCCATGGTTTTAAAATCCATTTCAGGGATTATTGGGTGAATATCGTTCAATGATTAACGGTGGCCCCATTCAGCCTCACACCATCCTCTAAGCCTTTTAAGAGACTAACTAACGTCAAATTAAATAATATTCTAAGACTAAATTAATTCAAAATTCGTATTTAAATAAATTAACGATTTCTTTTGATGCATGTTTATTTGGTGTACGTTGGTGAATGAGACAAATGAGTACATGGGCCGTGATGAAGAGGTTGATTGTCATAACGACCGGTATCCAATGAAACATCTTGTAGTTAGACGTCAACCCTACTAATCGGTGACTCATGACTTGCGCGTGGCGGCACATAACTGAATGAACTATAAACTTCACTCTGACTTGACGATGCAATACACTTCTCGTCTTTTATACTTTCCTCGTGTTGTTCATCTACCTGAGCCAATGTAAATGCAAAGTCTTTTCGAGCGAGTTTGTGAAATGCAGAGAATTACAGTATATGATGGGAAACGCTGATTTATTTTTTAGATTAACTGCCAACTTGTTCCAGGTGTTTTTAATGACTTGTTTGATGTTTTTAACTGCATGGTTTGAGATCAATGTGTGTCTTTTGTGTATTTTGTTATAATTGTGTGATGTTGCTTTTGAGCTTTTACCTCCATCTTGTTCAGCAGTATTCTTTCTACATTTGTGAAAGCCTTTCCCTCTGTGCCAAAAATGCATGCATTTTTACTTTACTTGAAACTAGAAAATTCTTTGCCTAAAACTAAACTACCTTAACTATTAGAAACACCAGCTGATTTACAAGTGTTTTACTACAGCTTTGTGTTTTTAAACTTTTTGTGTGTTTTACTATGTAAGTATTTTATTTCAGCTTATAACTAAGCTTATAAGCATTATAACTTTGTGTGTACTGCTTGGTTTCGGCTTACATATATGTTTGATGGTTCTGTGTCTGAAGTGTGTTTTGATATTGTGTACTGCCCTTGTTTAAATGTGCAGGGCGGTCATGTGGTTCTGCGGCTCAGGTCGGGTGGGGGAGACGAGGACTGTATCGGTGGGACGGGTTGACCTCGTAGGGTCGGAGAATAAACTTACTACTCTGTTGAACGTATGATGTGTGACGAGCCTATGGATGTTTTGCACCAAGTCACATGTCTGTTTTTTAAGAATAAATATTTTGTCTTTTAAAATGTGTGTTGCATTTATGATTGTATTCATATGAGAAGTGGGGGTATGGGAAGCTTGGCTACAATAGTCTGACCACAGTCGGGGGCATGGCCCCCGACTCCGCAGCTGGTTTCAATTCCCGCATACACCCTGGTGGAAGTCTCTGGCGTCCCAAATATGCACTCTAATAACCACTGGTGGAACTCGTGCCAACTGGAAATGTACTTTGTAAATGCTTTGAGTTGAAGTGGATATTAAAACGCTTTGGCTCTTTAACAGGCACATAAATAGCCTATAAACCAGCGAAGGATACCCTAACTTTTAAAGTTTATTTTTCACCATGTATAGTTGAATTGGGCAACATATTGACATGTCCTTTCTAGTTTTGTTTTTCCAAAGATGAATAGGCTATATAGTTTTACAACGTATTTCTAACTAAATTATAGACCAACAAAAATATACATAATGTGCAGGGTCCAATCCAATGTACAAGTATTATGATTGACGAACGGTTGTTAAGCCGTATTGTGTATTGTATTGTGGACAAGGACGCCATCTAGTGGACAGGAGGCGGTCAGTTACCCTGACAACCCTCAACAAGTCGATGTTTGTCTTGGTTTCAAACCTCCTCAGTATCGACCCGTTCATGATTGACAGCCCATAGTGTAATTAATTAGTATAGAGATGTCCAGAGCTCAGGCAGAAAGCGTGATTAAAAACATCATCCGAGAGATCGGCGAGGAATGCGCCGCAAAGGGCCAGGCCGCGTCCGAGACGCTGGTGGCCTTCATGGTGAGTTTATACTGAGTTTATACTGTGTAATGCGTTACAGGTGTAAGTTGCCTGTGAATAAATGTAGAGAATAAATTGTCCGCAGGTGAAGGCTGTGGTTCTGGACCCGGAAAACGGGTTCAACGTCGACCGGACTCTCACCAGAGAGGACGTGAGACAGCTGGTAGAGGTAAAGTAACAGTAAACACTCTTTAACAACACTTCGACTTAATAATTACCATTAATTTCATATTTTTCTAATGTGACCATTTTAAATGTTTTTTCTTCACAGTTGTGTGTGGGTAAACTGACCGAGGAAGGCAGTCCAGCCCTCGAGACATTAAAGATGCAGGTTTACTTTGACATGAACTACACATCTCGACGTGAGTTGGGCCTTGTTCTCATTAAATCACATTTATAACCCATGATCGATTCACACACTGTTTCAGTCTGTATTTGTGTATTCAACATTCTGCATCATTTTGTCCTAGAAATAGTAACAGGAGCGTCCAATTTAGTTTAAATCAAACTTTATTTGTACGTTTACAAATTGTTAAATGTTTATCCTCCACATACAAACATGGTGTTTTCTTCAGTTGGGTCTTTGGATGATTGACCAATACTCATATTGGCCTGGTAAACCAATCCTTGGCTGTTGTACTGGTAATCGACCAAATCCTTCGGACCGGCAGGTGAGTTCATCCAGGAGCACCAGCGACTGCTGGCCGCGCGGCTGGGCCCGGTGTTTCGGGACATCATGGACATGCAGGCCGGGACGCAGGAGGACCTGGAGGAGCGCTACCGCAGGATCATCAGCTACCTGCTGCTGAGCTCCGGGGTGGGCTCGCCCAACGATGTCAACACCGTCCGGGAGGTCGCAGGTAGGGGTCTCTGAAGGAACGGGATGCACCTGGGAAGGACACCGTCCGAAGACACCGACAGGAAGTCTGTGTCCGTCCACTTCCTGTTCCAGCGGCGCTGCCGAATGCGTTTCCTCAGCAGGAGGTGGCGATCTTCCTGCCTGTATCTCTCTACTACCTGTCTATGTATCTACTTCCTGTCTGTAGGTCTACTTCCTGTCTCAGCAGCGCTGGAGAATGTGTTTCCTCACCAGGATCTCAGGATCTTTCAGAGTGTGTCTGACCACTTCCTCTCGAAACCCCCATACTTCCTGTCTGTGTCTACTTCCTGTCCAAGCAGCACTGCAGAATACGTTACCTCAGCATGACCTGGGGACCTGTGTGTCTGTATCGATCTACTTCCACTCTAAACCCCCACACTTCCTGTCTGTGGCTACTTCCTCTCTAAACCTCTTTACTTCCTGTCTGTATCTGTCTTACTTCCTCTCTAAACCTCCCTTCTTCCTGTCTGTGGCTACTTCCTGTCTGTGTCTACTTCCACCCTAAACCTCTGTACTTCCTGTGTCTACTTCCTGTCCCAGCGGCGCTGCAGAGTGTGTTTCCTCAAGAGGAGCTGGTGTCCTTCCTGTCCCTCTCCAGTCAGGACAAGGAGCAGCAGCTGGCCGAGTTGACCGCCGTCGTCACGGGGATACGAATCTTCAACAAGTTCCTGAACAAGGGAGGGGAGGGCATTGACGACTGTGAGTTCACTCATCGTTACCGCCGATATCAGATGAGAAAGATTTCAGATGGAGGATGAGGGTCTAAGGGTTAGGGATTGGACTCCAAACCCAAAGGAGCCTATGGCCCCCTTGGGACGTTTTTAGGAATGTTAGGAACTCGATGTTGGACGGTCGGTTGTGTCCCAAAATCCCAGAGTTTTCCATCACCCAGCCGTGGTTTTTCAATCAGAGAGGGTATGGGTAGTTAATGCAACATTCTCCCTCTTCAACTCACTTGGGTGTGGTTTGGTCGAAAAACACACCCGCCATTACCGTTTATTGCCATAGGTGTCGCCATAGAGGACGAAACAGAACTTTAAGTTAAGCCTTGGTCTACGGTTCAAAATGGTTACAATTCATGGGTAAATCAGTGTAAGAATCTTGTGCAGGCGGCGCAATGCATCATGGTAAATAATAATCAGCAGAAATATCTACTTTGGCACCCTTGTGTGAATGGACCAATCAGGTTGGTTCCAGTGTGTCTAACTGCAGGCTGTTGACCCTGTCCCCTGGTGCACCACAGTGCCCATGCTCCTGAACGAGGCGCTGCCTGAGCTCAGCGGAGCCATAGAGGCCTCACTGCTCCAGACGCAGGGCCTGGCCTGGAGGTACACCGCGCTGCTGGAGATGCTGGCGGGCGGCCAGGAGCCGGCCGAGGAGTCTGACCGTTCCCCCGTCCTGCTCAGACAGGCCCTGTACAACGTCCGACAGCACGAAGCCCTCCTCAAAGTAATACTGGTGGGTCTAGCGGCGGAGGAGAGGAGAGGGAGACCTTGTTACTTATACTTAAGTTACAAGGGAAGTTAGGTATTCTCTTGCATGCTGATACAGGTATATTGGTCTTGCAGGCTGATGTTGGTCTGTCGGTCTGTCTTGCAGGCTGATGTTGGTCTGTCGGTCTGTCTGTCAGTCTTACAGACTGATGGGGGTCTGTGTATCTGTCATGCAGGCTGATGTCTGACTGGCTGTTGGTCTTGCAGGCTGATGTTGGTCTTTTGGTCTTGCAGTCTTATGCCTGACTGTCTGTCTGTCTTGCAGGCTGATGTGAGTCAGTGTGTCTGTCTTGCAGGCTGATGTGACTCTGTCTGTCTGTCTTGCAGGCTGACGTGGCTCTGTCTGTCTGTCTGTCTTGCAGGCTGATGTGGCTCTGTCTGTCTGTCTTTCAGGCTGATGTGGCTCTGTCTGTCTGTCTTGCAGGCTGACGTGGCTCTGTGTGCCAGGCAGGTGGAGATCCTGCAGAACGACCTGGAGTCCCGCCTCCTGAACCTGAAGGAAGCGGTTCAGACCAGGATGGCCGTGTCCACCGCGGTGGTGTTTGTACGTATCTCCCCCCCCCCCCCCCCCACCCCCTCCTCCTCCTTCTACTCTCACTGTTACCGTGACTACAAACCAGAGATCTTCCCTCCTGTGTGGTCCTTGGTGCAAATATCTTTTCTTGGGGCTCGCCACAAACACAAATGCATGCTTCTGTGTTCACACACACGCACGGACACACACAACCACTCTAGAAAATTTCAAAGCAGAGAAATTCCTCTCCTAAATGGTACAAATTGACGTCCACCACACATGTTATCACAAATTCATTGGACAAATGAGCATTTCCCAGCTTGCCTTCTTCCTTCATTATTTTGAAAAGAAAGCAGCCAAATTAATTAAGATTAATAATATTTAATAAGGGGGAAATAAATTACCAAAACCATAAGTGTTATACACAAGTTGGGAAGGTGGTATATAAAGCTATTACAATAACAACTTATTTTATTGTTATGGTTGAATGGTTGCTTCACTGCATGGAAAGGTCAAGGCGCGAGAGGGCCCTTTAACAATAGTAAAGATCCCCTTCCTGCATCGACAAGATCAACAACATCTATATTCACGCTAGTTTCCCCGACTCCTTAACCCGATAACCCGAGGCAACGCGCTCGATCCGCTGCTTGTGGGAGTTCACAGTGTTGCTGATGGGTGCCTTGAAATGGCCGAATGTGTAGCACACAACTCCCATAAGCTGTGCATGAAGCTAACCTAGAGTGCGGTGCTCCAGCCCCACTTCACAGTGCTGTCCCAGCTGTGGGCGGGGCTCCAGGACGAGATGGTGCTCCTCAACGTGCAGGAGGCGGTGGCCCTGGGCCTGCAGCCCTTCCTGCTGGCCCAGGGCCAGCTGTTCCCCCCCGCACAGCTGGACCTCCTGCTGGAGGGGTCGGAGGTCAGGAGCGACGAGCAGCGGATGGCCGAGTCGGCGGGTGAGTGGGACGCAGAGCAGGGCGTCATACGAGCTAGGGTTCAGTCCGGGATAGAGGTTGTTCGGTCCGTCTGGTCACTTGGATCCGTAGGTTTCCCACGCTGTACATCACACCGAGCTGTGGCATGTATATCCTTGTGAACTCAACATTCACATTTTCTGTTTGTTCGTGGTGTGCACAAAGAATTGCGGTCATGGTGTACAACATTTTTAGCGCACAATGTACATTTTGCGCTTACAATAAGTAAAAGCAGCACCAGTGTGTCATACCTGATGAGTTCTTGGTTGTCAGAGGTTTTTTCGTTGGCGATCATGTCAAAAACGTTCTCTAGATGGCCGTTAGGCTCATCCAAAGTTATATTAAAGTTCCTATGTTGGTATGATTTCTACAAGCGTGTTCCTGTTATAAGATAAGATGATCCTTTATCAATGGCAGGCAGGAACTTTGGGAAGGGGGCTATCCATTGACCACCTTCCTTGTCTTTAGAGGAGCGTGTTAACGTAAAGGAGGTCCGGGGCCGGCAGTGGCTGTTCCCGGGGACCACTGGGGACTTCTCCAAGCTGCCGCTGCAGTACCGAGGGATGTGTGGCTACAGCCTGGCCGCCAGGGACGGCTTGCTGCTCCCGGGTGAGCCCAGACCCCTCTGGTCATACCCCTCTACTGAGAGGGGGGCTGGGCTCAGGAGCCCAGGTTATGCTGTACCCCAATTTTCTCAGCCTCCCTGTAGGCATCCATGCACAAGATGCCCCTTAACCCCTACCTGCTCCTTAATGACTTCACGCATTCACAAATCCATGTGTTCTCAATTGTACTATTGCATTGGATTATGGTTGAGAATCCAATAATAATTACTAAAATATTGGTGCGTCCGTTTGTATAAGAAACAACAATGCAACACATGTTAATTAAAGGTAATCCCAGCATCGGCGTCCTGAGGCTCCAGGACAAGTACTACGTGTTCAGCTCCCGGGAGGCCGCGGAGCAGTTCTCCAGCTGCCCAGACGACTTCACCTCCCGCGTGGCTGAGCAGGCGCGGAGGTGCCCCGAGCTCATCCAGCTGCTCGAGCTGCACCAGCAGTTCACCGGGACCACGCCCTACTCGGAGGTGAGCCACACCCTACTCTGAGGTGAGCCACGCCCTGCTCTGAGGTGAGCCACGCCCTGCTCTGAGGTGAGCCACACCCTACTCTGAGGTGAGCCACACCCTACTCTGAGGTGAGCCACGCCCTGCTCTGAGGTTAGCCACGCCCTTCTCTGAGGTTAGCCACGCCCTACTCTGAGGTTAGCCACGCCCTTCTTTGAGGTTAGCCCCCGCCCTGAGCAAGGTGAGCCCCGCCCTGCTCTGAGGTTAGCCACGCCCTACTCTGAGGTTAGCCCAGCCGTGCTCTGAGGTTAGCCACGCCCTGCTCTGAGGTTAGCCACGCCCTGCTCTGAGGTTAGCCACGCCCTGCTCTGAGGTTAGCCACGCCCTGCTCTGAGGTTAGCCCAGCCCTGCTCTGAGGTTAGCCACGCCCTGCTCTGAGGTTAGCCACGCCCTGCTCTGAGGTTAGCTACGCCCTGCTCTGAGGTTAGCCACACCCTGCTCTAAGGTTAGCCACGCCCCAGACTAAGGTAAGCCACGTCCTACTCTAAGGTTAGCCATGCCCCAGACTAAGGTAAACCACGCCCTACTCTGAGGTTAGCCCCGCCCCAGTCAATGGTAAACCACGCCCTACTCTGAGGTTAGCCACACCTTGCTCTGAGGTTAGCCACGCCCTGCTCTGAGGTTAGCCAGGCCCCAGACTAAGGTAAGCCACGCCCTACTCTGAGGTTAGCCACGCCCCAGACCAAGGTGAGCCACGCCCTACTCCGAGGTTAGTCCTCAGTTACCGGGCTTCTGTGTTTACATGGCAGTTAGGTTCCCTGATTGCTGCAGTACGTTATTTTGGCGTGCGTAGTGGAGACTGGTCGTCATGCACCCAGAAGTCCCAGCAGGGCCATATATCTGGGTGTCCATGGCCCCCTATAATCAATATCCCTATAACTTGCAAGATTTTGTTGCCTTATTGAGCAATTTGAATCAAATGGATGGACCAGTATTTTTGTCTGTGCCTACTTAGGCTATTGTATAAACACAACGTGCTTGTGTGTGTGTGTGCGTGCGTGCGTGCGTGCGTGCGTGCATGTGTGTGTGTGTGGTCGGGTCCAGGGTCCAGGGGGCACCCTGCAGGTGAAGGCGGTCTGCCGGTGCGACAGCGGCACCCAGACGGACACCCACCTCCTGGAGGCCAACCTGGCGACCACGTACCAGTGGAACGAGTGGGAGCTGCGCCGGCTGGCCCTCCGACTGGTCCGTCTGTTCGTCTGTCTTTATAACACATACAAATCCCAAGTGAACGGAAAATAACTACAAAATAGCTACAAAAAAACACTGCTTCGAAAACCACCTCCTTGCTCTTTTTCAACATTATCTCCTCTGGTTTTTGCACACTTGCAGCAGCAATAGCGTCACAATAGCGTTCATAAAAGCATACTTTTAGGGGCTGTTTTGCCGTGCTCTTGCTGAGCAGATCCCCTTTTCACTTGCCGCTCGCCAACCCTTTTTCTAAATCGGCTGTTTGTTGGTAGTAATAACATCTGCAAAGTATTAAAGGTTTGATGTAGGGTTGGAGTGCAAAAGAAAAGGCTAAATTACACCGTCCAGCACAAAGTCGGCTGCCTCTGAATTTAATACGCAGGTAAAAACCGTGTTGACACTGGAGTACCTTTAGTGTCTTATTCAACCTTTATTCACAAATGTAATGCTTCAGGAACCCACTGTATCCCCCCAACCCCCTTCCACTAGGCCAACCTGCAGAGCAGGGTGACCCACTCCACGCAGACCCACCTGAGCCACATGAGACGAGACAACGACTCCCAGACGTTCCCCCCCAGAGACACCGCCTGCCAGACCACCAGGGACAGCGAGACCAACGTCCCCAAGCCCCTGGTGCACATGACCCGGCTCCGCGGCCGCCACGAACAGCCCGCCGTCAAGACAGACCTCACCAGACCTGTGGAAGACTGAGCCTGATTGGTTGATGGCTTTTCATTGCTGCACTTTTCAATTTGAAAGTTGATTTATTGGTTTATTTGGTTCTCATAGTTGTTGAATAAACCATTAGCACTGGCTGATAGTTGTAATTGATTCAATGTTGCAAACTATAAACCGGCTCATGTGACATCCGTCTTGAAATCCTTCTGGGCTCTAAATGGTCTCCATCTTTGAAATGCAACTCTTTACTAAGTCTTGGATCTTAAACGACGCAAAGGTTCTCTTGTCTCTCTTCTGTAGTTTGGGGACACCTTGGGGGTCATCCCATTACTTAAACGGGATATCCTGTGTCCCCCAGCGTGAGTGAGCTTTCTCCTGTAAAGCGTTTTCTCAGGCAGTGAGCGGGGGATTATCGGAACAATCAACACAATGAATGAATACATCTGACTGAATGTCTTTCAGTGTGTTTGAGCCGCTGATGTGAGATTATCATAAACCTTTTGCTAAATAGAATCAACCGACAGATCAGCACCACGGCTAGCGCCATGACCTGCGGAGGCTGTTCTATAATTCCCGTGTCACCCAGGATGCTCCTTTTATAGCATTAACTCATGTTCTCTATGTGCATCGGTAAATGCACCTCAAATAGGGCCTGACCTTTTAAAACTTCAAATGACTAAGATTTGGTGGTTGCATACACTAGCATGCTTTTACACTGGAGATCATTGAATAGACTGCCTATAAAGAGCTTGAAATGGCGACACATGGGACATGGGTTGGCTGCACATTACTGCTGTTTGTGTATTCAGAGCCCTTCGAGATACTCTGGCGTGGATTGTGATAGTGATTGATTCATACCTTCTGATATTTGACCGTAAATTTGAAAGCAAAGATTCTTCCGACTTGAAGTTGTAGCAGCAAACCATTGATCATACGGGACCATTGGATCAATGTGACACGGTGCGGTTGCTGCATGGCAGGCCTTCTGATTGAGTCGAGTAGTGGTGCGTTCTGTGAAAGGGACGTTTGCTCTTGGTTTAAGGCTCGGACGTACTTTTAAGTGTTCTGCGTCCGCGGACAGATACGTACCGGTCGCATGGACGTGCATGGGGTTCCATTTATCCTCAATTAAGATCATGGATCAGCCTTGGATTGAATGATTGATTGATATTGGGCCCTGGTGGTGTTCACACACACAATGTTACTTTCACACCAGATTCAAGATAATATATCCAAAACACAGAAATTGCCAAGACAAAAACAAAGCCTAAAAAAAGTGTATTATGTTGATGAAAATAATTGGTATTGATGGGCCTATCAATGTCAGATTAAAATATTTATTCTGGTGTTATGCAGGGAATGATGAATAAGACACTCAATTGTTTGGATCTGAGAAAGAATCAGCCTGGTTATAGCCTTGTCGGTGGCGGCATCTACTGGATGCTACAGGAATAAAGGCATTTTATTTTTCCAAGGTTGAACTTCAGTATAGATAACACAAAGTATAACCACAATAAACCATATATGTTATATAAAATATATAGATTTAATTTAAATGATTATAAAAACGACTAATTTAAATGGGTGGTAAATGTAAATTTGATAGTGCTTTTTATCCCCCGTTAGCTTTTCCAGCTTTTCAATTTTTTTTCAACGTTTAGATATAATTTCTATGTAAGTTGATCTGTTTATCA
This sequence comes from Pollachius pollachius, assembly GCF_949987615.1. Lineage (NCBI taxonomy): Eukaryota > Metazoa > Chordata > Actinopteri > Gadiformes > Gadidae > Pollachius > Pollachius pollachius. Next base: position 15,352,693 of record NC_136949.1, on the reverse strand, counting down.
ACAATATAGATTGAAGCTTAATATTTGCACCTAAGTATTTATGTGGCTATCTTATTCAGGTGTTGAAGAAGGTTTACTCAGGGTGAGGTTTATCCCCTTCCTATTCTCTATTTAAACCTGTTTTCCCTACCACTGTATGAACGGTTTTACCCTAATACAACAAATAAAATAAATAAACTCTTAAATTCCTTAAAAGTCAACTAGCGAATGGGTATCCTTAGGCGACTCGCCCTTATAGTAGGATTCTCAGGAAATTTAAAGTGGGGTAGGCATTTTGGGGAAACCAGACAGACATTTTGAAAGTGTCAAACCAAAACATAAGCCACTCCCCCAAAAACGTGAATAACTTGCTAGATTTATCTTTTATTTATTTTACCGGTCCGCCTGACAAAAAGTGCATGTTCGGAGGTGTTTGGACGTCACGACCAGGGCACACAGGCTGTGAGGTGTGTGGATGTGTTGATTTCCTGTTGGGCAGCAATTTAGTTGGTGGTCCGCAAGGGTTGAGCTTCTCAGACACTTTTAGTAGGCTCTAACCCCATTGTATAGTTCATCTATGACATCCCTAATAATTAATTCAGGAAACTATTAGCCTACATATTAAAAAACATGGTATACACAGTGTATAAATATAACATTCTTGTTAATATACATATTTGAATGTTCACCTCACAGATTTAGATTCATAGGCCTACTGTTGTTTGGATGTAGGAAATGTTCATGCAATACCTTTTATCAATTTTCTGCCATATTGAACATATAATAAGTTACTTTTAGGAGTGATTTAAAAAAAGACAAGATTATATAACCCTGTATCACAAAGTATCACATGCCCATGTTTGTATTAGATTAGATTCATGTACTCAGAACACTCAAAAGGACAAGGAAAAGGCTCTGAAAAACTGGATGGTCAGACATAACACTCAAGTGATTACTGATGAGGATTTGAATGACTGAACTTTTTGAGTTACAGCTCAAAATATACAACGAATGGGAGATTGAATGCACACACTTAGATTGATAAAGCCTGCCGCCAAGGAGCTGTGGAGGACAACATCAGCAGGCTCTGCAAAAACATCTATTCATCTTAACACAATTTCTTCTGAATCTCCCATATTTGGTTTGCTGTGCTTCGTTATACAACAAAGCACAGCCCCTCTGTCGATATAAGGAGACAAAACTGTTAGGGCTCATGTTGCAATCAATATTACATTTGAACAGTTCACGTTAGAGGGAAATTGAAAGGCTTCCCTTTGTGGCTGTGTTGCTCTGTATTTGCTGTGACTCATTCTCATAGCACAATGCAAAAAATCACAAATTCTCTGCAATGTTTCATTTTGTCCGGTATTGTGGCTTACTGTGATTTTGGTAAGTTTGATCAATTCATCAGGTGACCCTGTCAATTCCAATAGAAAATGTGTCAAGACCAGGATTTTTCTCTCTTTTCTCTATTCCCTGTTTCATATTTTCCCTAACTGGCATAGCTGGAGAGATTAAAGTCCTTCTCCTTTGGATCTAGAGGGAACAGCAGCACAAAAAAAAAAATGCCACAAATTTGTTCACGTTGGCATCATTGTTTGCTCCTTAAATTACAAACATTTTTTATTTGATCAACCAGAATTGTCCTTGGCTGACAATCTTTGATGGGGATTGACTTTCTAACACCCACATCGCTGTTCAAAAGCTGAACACTGCCCATCGAGGTTCCATGACCGATAATCTATCAGCAGAGCCATCTGCGATTTCTCTGGATAAAATGCACAATGTTTACATATCTCAACCGAAAAACACAAAGATAATAAAGAACATAACCCTTGAATAAACAGGACTCATTGAAATTGGTAAAGAGATGGCTATGTCAATGCTTTTAATACAGAAGAACCACAGATAATGCCAGTCGCTGGCTCTCAGATATGGTGGCGATCAAAAGGCCAAGTTGGCGTCTATGTCCACATGTCTTTGTCTGTGTGTCAATGTCCATTATATACATGACATTAATCCATCGGCAAACAAACAAACCAGGTAACTTAAATATACACAGGTGAACTGAATGAGCCAATCGACATAGGTGCATTAACTCAACTGAAAGTGACTAAAGTACTGAACGGAGCCCTAATGTCAAAACAAAACCAAAAAATCTGTTGCACAGACTTCTGCATTCGAGTGAACATTTAACGGTGTGAATCAGAAAATATGAGTCAGACAGAAAAACTGAAAAATGAAAACGTCATGATGAATATGACAATAAGGAAAGGAAAAGATATTGGATATCATTGCTACCAAACTCTGTCCTGTTTCTGAAATTATGAATCGCTGCCACCAAATACAATCAAAATTGCGGCACACATAACAGTTGAAGTACTGTATGTCCCTTCAGAATAGAAGGTGACATAACCTATGGGGTATATACTCAGTAGTCTGACAAAAAACGCGAGGAATAGGCCAAATCTTCATCCATTCCGACAACCACAACTCAAGTTCCACAAAACCAAATGAATCCGTGTTGACAAAAGGTTTTCTTGAAAGCCACAATGTATGATGACCAACCGCCATTATCAGCATTACCTCCAACATTGAATGCACTCACCCAAAGAAGTATTTACAGTAAACCAAATTAGTTTCAAGCCTACACTCACCTATTGTTATCAAAGTGTAATCATTTATCATTGACCTTCCTGGCTAGTACTCCGACTGCCTGAACCCTGACAGCGAGAGGACATTGCTGTTTCCAAATTACAACATACACAAACAAAAACATACACACACAACATTCATGCAGACACAATGGCAAGGAATTTGAGATTAACAAGCCAGCTTGCGCTCCAATAGTTTCTTGGTGTGAAAGGGACAAACACAATCGGACACTTTCATTTACAGTGGCGGTGTACATTGAATGTAGCAAGGCATAATAACATGCTATTTTTATAGCATGTAATAACATATGTGATATATAGATAAACATAATAACATAAATGTATATAATATAATACATATGATAAATATAATATTGGATTAAAAGAGGATATTTTACCATTTTATTTCACCGTCACATTTCTGTGAGGTTTATTGTGTGTTTTGGGCAGGGTTTTGTGGGATGCTTATTTGTGTGTGAACTTCCCTATACTTAATGTGAACCTTTCCGTGTGAGGCCAGTCTGAACAGCACGGCTGTGTGGCGGCATCCTGTTGTTTCGGGAGACAGAGGGGCTGGACTGAAACCACACTGCTTCTCTATGGTGTGCATAAATGCACACAATCTACATGTGTGTGATTGCGTGTGCAGCACACAAAAAGCACACAAAGTCCAGTGAGGCAGAGCCCAGCTGTC
>NC_136949.1:15341866-15346866 GCF_949987615.1 Pollachius pollachius | reverse complement strand
GTGTGCACCCGCGTGTGTATGCGCATGCATGTGTGTGGCTGTGTGTGAGCTTCTGTTGACATTTGAGAGAGAGCGGATACCCAATCCAAGTATTGTGAAAGATTTGCTGGCTGCAACCAAACATACAAATTGCAAAGAAGAGCGTGTGTACACACACACTATTCAAAGCGCGCTCTTTCTTTCTCTCTCTCTCTCCCTCTGTCTCACACACACACGCACACACACACAAACACACACACACTCCTTCATGTTTTCACAGTGTGTATTCTGAGCAGGACATTCACACCCTTAGAACAACTCACACAACCCCTGTGAATGGCCACAAGCAGAACCAAAAGTAGCGACAATGCTCTCTGCCCTACCGCCTTGGCAGTAATTATGCCTTTGATCTACACAGTTTACAGCAAACAGCTCAGAGATCAGACCCCTGTCAGCCGGCAGCACACTCAGCATATGCCTTTTTAATGATAAAGGGTTGCCCTATATAAAGCCTGAGTTATGACCCACCAATGTTATGTGGGCAAAGGTAGAGCTGAGCCAAGTGGGGGGGGGTCACAGGAAATCAAAGCAGAAGGACTTTAATAACATACCGCTGCGGCACTAACAAGTCAAGTGCCTTCTATTTTCTAGAGGAGGGAGCGCCGTGTCCGACCTCGTTCCCTCTCACTGTGGGAGATGGGCCTGCTATGGTTATCACAACCCGCCTTTTTACGAGCAGTGAGGCGAATCGGCTGGCGCGAGAGCCCGTGGCGTACGGGTCTGCGTCTGCCCAGCAGCCACCCGGCTAGGAGGTTCCTGGGGGGTTTCTGTGAGAAACCCTCACGTGCACGGGAGAGTGCGAGGTGACGAGGCAGTGACGCAGACAGTCTTCCTAGCACGTCCTCATTAGCGCCTCTCAGTGGGTCTTGATTGACACGCAAGCACGACCAATCATAGACGGTGAATGGTCACCAATCATAGACCTGGGAATAGTGCCATGATAATGTGATAATGTAGAAAAACAGACACATGGTGAAACCAAATCAATTCAAAGTGGGATTCTATTGCTCTGCTTTCTACGGAAATAAATGAAAGATAAACCGGCGGACTGAATAAAACCATGGATGTGAAAGAGTAAACCCGATTCACCCCTTTCGTGCCGGAGCTACATCAATGCTGACAGCCAATGAGAATCATGTCTTGAGATTCTTCAAGACGCTGCAATGCTATACTGGTTCTATCTATCAGACGTTCAGGCAAAGTCGCACAGTGATGTAGAGCAAATAAAGCACCTGCTCCTGGACTAGTCACTATAGTATGATTTAAACCCTCTCTGGGGAAAGCTAACATGACATTTTAGGCCATCTGCAAGCTCCATATTTGACGAATGAATATTGTTCAGCAAATGACCAGCTATCTCACACCTAGAGTTTTCCTTTTTACAACCAGATCCTGCCATAGTTTTGACAATCACTCACGTGGTTATTCTGCTTTAGATATTTTCATCCAAAGCAGAAATCGACCAGTTGCAAGGACGCACTTTCAATGATGTTGGCCAAGTGTGACCCAATAGTACGGTTTCACCATTGAAAATCAAGGGCGAAAACTGAAACTACTCCCTACTTGACCGCAACACTCAACAGGTACACATAGAGTTTTGTGATTTCCAAGGAAGCGCATTCTTTTGTGCTGCAAGGCACACTGGCTCACATGCACTGAAAACAGCCAACCTTTCTCTCCGATGAAGCCATTGTTAAGCAAGATGTGATGGCTGTGAAGGAAAAGCACCTCCGTCGAATGTGCCATTACTGACGGAACAAAGGAATTACATTTGCTTGCAAGGCCAAGCCCCTTCTTTGGTCTGTGAATCTGTCCATGAGACACTGGCAGTCATGGCATGTGCTTCAAGCATTTCAATCAGAGGCGTTCCATGAAGACCTATAGGGTAGGGCTCTATTTCAACCCGAGTCAAGGAAGATAAACACGTTGTCTACTTGTCTTTCTCACTTGTTACCTCACCATTTTCAAATCAAAAATATCAACCCTACAGCCGATGGGGGCCGCCCAAGCCAAGACCTCCCGGTGAAACCCCAACTTGGCTCGTCCAGGCCGGGTTCCTTGTGTGTGTGTCTGTGTGTGCAGACGGTGCCACACAGCCATGCCAACGGACGGTGTACTTTTACCCCCGACTCGCGGCCCGGTGCGGTGACGGTCCTTCAGGTCACATTAGGGTGATTTACGGCTTGCGGACCACCAGCTGGCCGCGCTCAGGCCCACCTCGCCTTTAATCCAGACGCCGGGGCTCAATACGGGGCCGTTAAACACAGACTCTTATTACAGGGGGATAATGGGGGAGGGTGGTCTGGTCGTGCTGGGGTGCATGTACTCACACACACACACACACACACACACACAGACACACACACACACACACACACACACACACACAAAAATGGGAATTGTCAAATCGAGTATCGCCCACTCTCACATGCACGTATATATACACACATATCAATTCACACGCACACACATATAACCAAACATAAACTTAGACACACACACACACACACACACACACACACACACACACACACAATTTGGTATGAATTGCAATGAATTGGCAGCTGTGAATCGGTACACATTGTTACAATTTACCAACGTTGGCAATACTACGTAACCTTGAAGAAAAACAAACTAAGTATGTGTGAGCGTGTATTTGCGTGTTTGATTTCCCCCCTTCCCCTACAACGGACACTTTTGGCCTCTAAACCTCGCTGAACTAAAGCATTGAAACATATTGGTTTTATACCACTCAAACTTTTTCTTTTTCGCCCATGACTTTTTTTGGATCTTTAATGGAGTATATATTTTGTCAAGTCAATCGTGAAGCGCGATCGCCCAGCCTTGACTTTTGTTAGCGCAGCCTGTCGGAGGCTTTGTTGTTGTTCACAGTCCACCCTGGAGGCTCGCGTTTCACGGCGTCCGTGTGGTGTTTTAGTTGCAAACTCACATTGATTTAGCATTGACTAATATTGACGCGCGCACTTACATATGCTCTAAAAAGTACGCAGCCCTCAATTTAAGATGCATACGTACACACATAGACAGGAGGCACATGTGTTTACATACGCTCTAAAAATCACTCCTAACATTTTTCACCAACCCCCTGTTAGGTGAACTCATTTGACGTTAAATTAACCAAAACTTAAAGCAGCCACTGCTCACTACGTCAGGCGCTAGGATGCTCCCACCATTGGCAATCAACACCTAATTATCCCAAATCTAGGGATTTTTTTTAAAATAATTGTCAAATTGTGTTTTTTCGACGACTTTAAGGAACATTACAGACGCAGACGTTTGACGTTTACTTTCCTTCCAGATACATAAGGGTTATCAGACTAGGGTTAAGTTAATCTAAAGCAGAAATCTACCATTTGCAAGGCTGCACTTGCAATAATGTTAAGTTTGTAGCTGTGTTGATATGTATATGTATATTTGTTGAGGAAGCAAGGTGGCGAGGTGGGCGGGATAAAGTTAATGGTTCCTTTGATGCGTTGGAGTATTCTTTTTTGCTTCTTTCTCTCTGTCTCCGCTTGACATAAAGGTGTTTTCCTCACCCACTTCTGAGGGCCATTGTTCGATGTGACGGCCAAGTCCATCACTCCTACCGGCAGAGTACTCTGGGAACGCTGGAGGTCAACCAATGACCTCACTTACTGCATTTCATGGTGGCAAGATCATTGGCCCAACAAGGTCTCTCTACCTCTCACTTACGCTCTCTCTCACCTCTCTCTCTTCTAGCGCTCTCTCCCTTCTTTCTCCCTCCCTTCGCTTTCTCTCTCCCTCTCTCTCTTCCTTCTCTTTCTCCCTCTCTTTCTCTCTCTCTCTTTCTCTCTCTCTCTCTCTCTCTCTCTCTCTCTCTCACTCTCTCTCTCTCTCCCTTCTCTTTCTCCCTCCCTTCTCTCTCCCTTCTCTTTCTCCCTCCCTTCTCTCTCTCTCTCTCTCTCTCTCTCTCTCTCTCTCTCTCCCTTCAGCTTACAATTGTTCAGGGCCATCTTTGTGACCATCTTTCTTTACCTCGTTTAACTTCCCTCCGTCTGTCTGTCTGTCCTTCTCCGTGCGGCGGCTGGAATGCTGTGGAGTGGGGCGATGGGTGCCCCCCCATTGTGAGGGGTTGGGGCGGTGGTTCTGCTAGGATGGGTCTCTATGTGGGGGATGCTGGTCGGAGGGGGGTGTTGTGGAAACGTGATCTCCTCACTGACCTCCCATGGGCTCTACCTACGGACGTTTGTAAAGTCAGTCAGGAGGGGCTCGTTGGGGGCGGGGGGGGTCGGATATGGAAGATGGCAGATATGGTAGCGTTGGTCTAAAAGTGTTATTATTTAGCTGCCCTGCAATTTTTTTATTGGTTATTTTAGTTTACACTAAGTCTACTTGCCTGAAGTGTATCGGAAGACCAGCTTTTTCTCACTGTCTCTGTCTCTGTGTCTCTGTCTCTCTCTCTCTCTCTCTCTCTCTCTCTCTCTCTCTCTCTCGCTCTCTCTCTCTCTCTCTCTCTCTCGCTCTCTCTCTCTTTCTATCTGTCGCTCACCCACTCTTTCTCGTGTACATTCCCGTCACTATCTGTACGAGCGCTCGACACGGAGACCTCCCTGTGTGGTGACGGTCTCAAATGGGAAGTGTGGACAGGCTTCCAGAATTCAGGCATTTGCGGTACTTATGTCAACTAATGTGAAAAATGCGGCGGGCGCTGGTGTGAGAATGGTGGGCCACGCGGCGCAAGTTGTGAGTGATATGCAGCGAATGCGGTAGCGCGAGTTGCAGCGCAGCTCAGCGGAATTAACAGGCTTGGCATTCCTCGACGAGCTGCGGTAAAGACTGGGAGGGCCAGCGAGAGAGAGAGAGAGAGAGAGAGAGAGAGAGAGAGAGAGAGATGATATAGTAAATATAAATATTTATATCAAAATATATATAAATAAATATATGTATAAAATATATCTGTATGTAATCTATTTTTTTTA